>NC_058132.1:395794221-395911672 GCF_016433145.1 Gracilinanus agilis
AGGAAAGGAAAGGAAAGGAAAGGAAAGGAAAGGAAAGGAAAGGAAAGGAAAGGAAAGGAAAGGAAAGGAAAGGAAAGGAAAGGAAAGGAAAGGAAAGGGAAGGGAAGGAAAGGAAAGGAAAGGAAAGGAAAGGAAAAGAGAAAAGGAGAGGGAAATGCTTGGAATAAAATACTGGAATATAGTCATTTTTTAATTGGAAACAGATATCAATTAAAATTATTGAATAATAATTGTTACTTTTAGGCTAGTGAAAAGGTGACCTTGGCAATAATCGTAATAATAGCTTAATATTATTCTGGTGTTTCAAAGTTCAAAAAGTGCTTTCCTCACAATAATCTCATGGGGCAGGTGGTCCAAATATTACGATACCCATTTTGTAAATTAGAAAACTGAGGCTGAGAAGTTAAGTGACTTTTGAAGTTCACACTGGGCAGAGCTGTCACAAACCAAGGTCTTCTGACTCAGCCCACTATTCTTCCACTCAAGTGCTTTTCGAGTAATTTTATTACATAAAAGGTATAAGGCATTGTAGTAGGTTCAGGAGATAGGCAAAAAAACAAACAATATGTGCCCCCAAAGACTTTTAATTCAGTTGGGACCAACCTACCACAGCATATAATTACTTAGAGAGTCACCTGCAGCTGAGAGATGCTAAATATCTTTCTTGCCCATGGACTTACAGCTAAGTGTCCCAGGAAGAATTTGGTATTGATCTTCTTGACTACCTTAAAAAAAGGTTAGATGACTATAATATTTGTAATGTGCTTAGCCTAGCACATAATCAGAGATGAATAAATGCATGTTCCTTTCTCCCTTTCCCTGTAGCATGAATGTACAGAATATATAGAAATGGGGACATGTAATACAAGATATCTTCTTACTATCATTAGCTATGGATTACATGGCATCTTAGGTTCTAATATAAGACATACAAATACATATACATGCACCCATGAAATGCTGACAATTCAGGGACTGTTCTGGCAACAACTCAGGAGAACTTCCCAGGCTCATCATATACCCTGGTGGAAAAAGTCTCCTGCCAGGAGCATTCTGGGAAGTTCTAGCAGCATCTCCCCTAATCTTTCTCCCTCTTCCAAATACAACAAAAACAAACAAAAAAATACTCCAGAGATGAAGTGAGGGCAGTGGGTGGTTCTGTAATTTTCCCTTTCACAACCTGTATTCTATACCTACCCTTCTCTCTGCTAACAGAGTAGACACTCCAATTCAGGTCTTCAAAAGCACAAACTCGGACAACTGCAAAAATTGAGTTCTTAGTCTCCTAGCCTCACTTATCTCCCACTCCAGGCCATCTTCCATTCAACTGTCACTATAATTTTCCTAAAGCTGTAAATCTGACCATTATCACTCCCTTACTTTATAGGGACCTCCAGTGGCTTCCCAAATATAAAAATCTCTAGTTGACCTTTTTTAAACCTTTCTCAAACTAGTTCCTTCCTGATTCTTCAGCCTTCTTATGTTGACTCCTTTATACACTGGCCTCCTTGCCCTCCCATGGAGACATTTTCATTGTCAGTCCCCAGATGTGGAATTCTCTAGCTCCTTCCCTTTGCCTCTTGGCAAGATCATTCCTTCAAGACTCAGTTAAAACTCCACCTTCTTTAAAAAAGATTTCCCCTTAATATAAGCCCCTTCCCTCAGACATTATTTTTTATTTATATTGTATGTGCACAGTTGTTGCATGCTGAAAGTTTCCAAGTGTATTATTGTTTCTCTCCTACCCTCCATTAGAATGTGAGTACCTTGAGTTCAGGAACCTGTTTTACTTTTCTTTCTGTATCCCCAGAGTTTAGTACAGTGCTTTGCATAGGGTAAGTGCTTCATAAATGCTTTGTGCATTCATTCATACTCTCCATTGAGAAGGTATCGTACTTGAGGAGCTGCCATTACCTTTCTTTGCATACCTCTACTTGACATCTTGCCTGTCACATAGTAATGCACTTAATAAATACTGACAGACTGGAAGAGAACAGTAGGACCCGTCCCCTTGCGGGGCCACTCCTTCCCAAGAATGGCATGGACAATTCTGGGTAGAAGGAAATTCGCATGGTGGGGAAAGAGTGGTAGCCAACCGAGTATCTTCGAGTCGGCTGCCCTCTGCCTCCTGGGTCTACTCCTGGGTGACCCGCTCCGTCCTCCCCCAGCCGGGCCCTCATCACCTGCGAGTCCCGAGGTGCCAAGAAGCGTATCTTCCTGTTATGGTGGCCGATGTTCTTCACCTTGATGTCAGCACTATAAACCATCCCGACCTCCACGCCATCGAAGCGCACCTCGGATGGATAAATCCGCAATGACATTACAATCTTTTCCATCGTTCCAAAGGAGCTGACACGACAACTAGCTGAAGTGAGATCCGAGAGAGCGGGAAAAGGGAGCCGAAAGAAGAGTCCCCACCGTCCAAGGCTTCTTTCTCTTGGGGCGGGGAAACTACAATTTCACCAACTGAGGTCTAGCTTGGGGACCGTCGCTTAGCAACCAGATGGGTGGCGACGAATCGTTCTCGTGCATGCTCGTTGAAGGAAAGGAGCGATAACGTGAAGGTCTGCTTCTGAGAAGTAGGAGATGGTAAGAAGAATGTTTTTAAGAGTCCCTGGTTGGTTGTTGCTTAGCCAGTAGCAAGCCGGGACAGGAGGAAGCGAGCACCGGAAAGGTTGGAAGGCATGGCTGAAGACTGAGAAATGGAAAAGTCTATGGCCACCATTTATCGCACTTTGCTAATAGTGGAAAATGATCACGTTAATGTGTGTGTGTGGTTTTTTTATTTCATTTTATTTTTCAGCTAAGCATTTATTTTCTCTCTCCTTTCCTCTCCAAACACATAATTTTAAAGTGTTGGGGTTTTTTGGAAGGGGGTGGGGGGTGGGGGGGAGACTGGGTGGCAGGTAGGAGGCTCAGTGGATTGAGAGCCAGACCTAGAAACAGAGATCCTGGGTTCAAATGTGACTTCAGACACTTCTTTAGCTGTATGATCCTAGGCAAGTCACTTAACTCCAATTGCCTAGCCTTTACTAGTCTTCTCCCAATTCACAATACTGATTCTAAGTCAGAGGTAGGAGAGAAAGTAAGGTTTATTGATGAACAACAAAACCTTTGTAACAAATAGCATTTATTTCATTTGACTATGTATATAACTTGCTTTGTTTTTTAAATCAGTATTTACAAGTCACCCAGATGTGCTGGGCATTTACATGTGGGAAATCAGAAAATGCTAAAAATCAGGTCTTGATTTATTGTTTTGTTGATTGATTGGGTATCAAGACTATCCTCTCTTCTCCTTCTCCCTCTACCCTTTTCTAAGGGAGAATTTAATTCCTTCCAGGAGGAGAAACAGGAAGTTGGAACCTAGAAGCCACTGCTTTGGTTTCCTTAGAGAAAGTGGGTAATAAGCTAGAATTATCTCTTTCGGCTCCCTTAAACATTGTTAGTCTAGGACAATGATGAAGAACCTTTTAGAGATAGTGTGCAGGGCTGCACTGTTTCCCTCCTAACATCAAGTGCTGTGCCCCACTCCCCCAGAGACTGCATGCCCTGCCCTTTATCCTACCCAGGGGAGGAAGAAAAAGTTCCCATTGGGCTGCTGGGTGGAAGGGTGGGTGAAATTAGGAATAGCCTCATCCTGGGTGGAGAGGGAGAAGGGTGTGGTACAAGTGCTCCTCTCCACTGTGAGCCACCACCCTTACCCCTGTGTGCTTCCATTGGGCTGCTGGAAAGAGGGGCAGGGGATGTGAAAAAAATGTAGTCGGGCATAGTGGAGAGGGGAAGGGGAGCAGCTCTGGCCTAGTCTCTCTGCCTCTCTAGTAACTTAATGGAGGGGTTGGGGAGGCCTGGCTGCCTACAGAGTGCTCTATGTACCTTTTTTGTTCACTGTCACTGATCTAGGTAATGTACTTTTAGAATTCAGACTAAACTTATAATCCCTATTCTTTAATAAAGAAAGGAAGACTCCAAACTTTATATACAAGGCTCCATCATGTTCCACAATGAACAAACATAGCAAAAAGCAAAAAAAGTCCATTCATCAAAATCAATAGTAAAACAGATATGATAAAATATACATGTAAGAATATATAGAAGATAGTGGAGAAAGGGTATGGACCTGCCTGATCTATCCCATATTACCCTCTAAAAACATTGATATAACTCCTCACAACAAATGCTGAAGTGACAGAACCCACCAAAGGATGGGGTGAAACAATTTTTCAACCCAAGACATCTTAGAAGGTCAGTGCAAGAAATCTATCACACCAAGATGAGATAAGAACACAGACCAGCACTCCAAAGCAGATCTCACCTCAGCAAACTAGCACAGGTCTTGAGGGAATGATTAAATCATTGACAACAGCTTTAGGAGCTCTCAGACCACTGACAGTAAGGGGCTCAAACAAATGGTCAGAAGGAGAGTAATAGGGGTTCCTTTGCTGGGTCTCAATGCAGAACTCTGTTACATTGCTCTTACACAGATCCAGGTCTCAATTTTTGGTCATGGTCCTAGGGCACAAACACCAGTACTTGTGATTCCAAGGGACCAGGGGATCCTGGTCATAATTCCAGGGTCCAGAAAAAAAGTGCTTGTGGTCCCTGAAAGACTATAGCACAGTGCAACACACCTCTCTTTAAATCATACCATCTTGGAAGAACTGAAAATTTATAGATACCTGGAACTAGCTCTGAAAGTAGCTGCTCAGAGAACCTGAAACTTGGGACAAATCTCCCTTCATCACAGGAATGGTGCCCAATTTCAATAGTTTTTTTTTGTATTGTTTTTTAAGTTAAAAGTCAAGAAAAAGTCTAGGAAAATGAGCAAAAAAAAAAGAGAGAAACTCAATATTGGAAGTTATTTTAGTAACAGAGAAGACCAAAACAAAAGCTCAGAAAGTGACAACAGTTAATTACTGCTACATCCAAAGCATCAAAGAAAAATGTGAATTGGTCTCAGGCCCACAAAGAATTCTTGGGGGAATTCAAGAAGAATTTTCAAAATCAAATAAGAGAAATAGAATAAAAAATGGGAAAAGAAGTGAGAAGAAATTCATGGAAAAAAGTTTTCAGTTTGGTAAAGGAAACACAAAAAATATTGAAGAAAATAAAATAAAAATGCAAGTCATTCCCCAATTAATAAATGGTCAAAGGATATGAACAGGCAGTTTTTGGATGAAGTAATCAAGGCTATCTATAGTTTTGTGGGGAAATACTCTAAATCACTATTAGAGAAATGCAAATTAAAACCACTCAGATGCACTGCACCACACCTATCTATCTGACTATTATGACAGAAAAAAGAATATGACAAATATTGGAGGAAATGTGGGAAAACTGAGGCACTAATGCATTGTTGGGGAAGTTTTTAATTGATTCAACTATTCTAGAGGGTAATTTGTAAATAAATCCAAAGAGCTATAAAACCATACATGTCCTTTGACTTAGCAATACCATTACTAGGTCTGTATCCTAAAGACATCAAAGATAAGGGAGAAAAAACCCATATGTACAAAAATATTTGTAGCCGCTCTTTTCATGTTGTCAAAGAATTGGGGAGTGGCTGAGAAAACTGAGTTATTTTATTGTAATGGACTACTGCATTATAAGAAATGATGACCAAGATGATTTCAGAAAAATCTGTTAAGACTTACACGAACTGACGCAGAATGAAATGGCCAGAGCTGGAAGAACATTTATACAGTAGCATCAATATTGACTCCCTTCATCAATTACCCCTCTCCCATATGAGTTGTTTCTCTCATTAGGTTACCTGAAGGTATCATGGGTAAAAAGTCCACAAGACTGAGACATATTCTCTGAGCATGATAATAGTTTACTAATAGAATGCCAAATCTATTAATAAAAGGGTCAATGGTTTGCCTCTATGTCAAAGATCCTGAGCAAAAGGATAGTTCTCCTTTTCTAGGTTTTGGGGAACACAGAACAAAGAACAGAACAGTGAGGTGATATCATGGGGTTGAGGACAACATGACTGGCCACATTGCTGAGGTAAAGGGAACATAAAATTGGTGAGAAGTCGGGAATCAAAGAGCTAGCAACAACCTCAGTTCTGTTAAAAGATAGTAGGCCAGACTTCTTTGGATAGCAAATAAGACCTCCTTCAAGTAGAGCTTAATGGTGTAAAAAGGCTAGTCCCAATTCTCTGAAATCTACTGGCATCCCCCAAGGACAGGAGAATTCCTTTAGGCAAGACTAGAACAGTGCAGTAGAGTGAGTTTCTAAACTTATAGGCTAACTGAATTTCTTTACTAAGTTCAAAGACAAAGAACCATAATTTAGGCAATTACAGGTCAAAAATAGTTAATTGTAAATAGGATCATTAAAAAACGATAGAGAATCAATTTAATCTTCTCAAGGACCAGTATTATTTCACTGGTATTTTTACTACATTTGGTATGTAGCAAGCACTTAATAAATGCTTCATTCATCTAAGAGGTTATCATAAATTAAAGAAGACTAGGAGGAAATACATTTCACAGCTATGGATAAAATAATTCTTTTCTATATAAGCAATATATAAGAGGTTCACAGGAAGTAAAACTGATTATATAAAACTGAATTGTTTTTGTACAAGCAAAATCAGTGAAGTTAAAATTAGAAGGAAAACAGCTAGAAGAAAAAATCATTACAACAAATTTCCCTGGTATTTACCTAATATCCAATGTATATAGAAAATTGATACAAATATATAAGAACAACAGCCTTCACTGAAGAATGGCTCAACAAATTATAGTATATGAATATAATGGAATACTACTATAAAACATAAAATGACAGCCTCAGAAAATTCTTAAGAGCTTAGTATAAGGGGACAGCTGGGTAGCTCAGTGGATTGAGAGCCAGGCCTAGAGATGGGAGGTCCTAGGTTCAAATCTGGCCTCAGACAGTCCCAGCTGTGTGACCCAGGGCAAGTCACTTGACCCCCATTGCCTACCCTTACCACTCTTCTGCCTTGGAGCCAACACACAGTATTGACTCCAAGATGGAAGATAAGGGTTTTTAAAAAAAGAGCTTAGTATAAGCTGAAGCACATTAAAGTAAGAATAACCAGAAGTATTTATGCAATAACACTGCAAAGATTTTTTTCTACTCTTAATAACTCTAACTAATGCAATGTCCAACCATTGATTCCAGAAAAATAAAGGAATGAATAAGTATGTGAAAGTGTTGCAGAGAGCAGAGAAAGCTAAAGCAATTCCATTTTGTCTATAGTTTCTCTATTTTGCCTCTGAGCCTTCCTTACTACTGAAGCAGTAATAATTTCAAGGGAATTTGGGGAGTTTTATAAGGAATGATGGGATCCTCCTTTTGGTTTCCCATTTGAAAGGTCACAAGGAAGGCCAACTAGCCAGAAGTTCCTAGAAAGTTTCCACACATGCAAGATTCCAATGCAATAGTTAGGTAGAAAAAGGTGGCAAGAGTAGGGCATCACCACATTATTGGACTGTGGAAGACTAGGTCTAAAAAGCCTCTGAATTTTCTAGACCATAATAGTCTCTTCCTTGTTTGCACATAAACTATTCAAATTCATTTCAACAAACACTAGGCTAGAACTGGGAATGACCAAATTCAAAAAGTTGCCAATGTCAAGGTGTGTTTTAGTCTAGTAAACAAAGATCTGATAGCATCTCTTGCAGAATTCTAAAATGTAACTTTCCTTTTTTGTGGCTCCTTAGAAAGAGTAATTATTCTATAACTCTTTTGGCGATTTTACTGCTTTATCACTATAAAAACTGGAAACACTTCTCTGCATGAATTTCTTTTCTGAAATTTACCACCTCTGTCACATGAATTTTGCTTATTGCTTCCTGAATCACTTGTATCTCCTTTTTCTTCCATTTTGATTCATAGTCTTCTCTACCAGTTACCCTGATTTAATGTCTGATTCACAGCTTTAGATTTTCTCATTACTTCATTCTTTGATTTTCTTTCACATTGTCCACATACTTCAGCCTCTCCCCACTATCCTGACTTTCAATCCTATTTTCTTCACATTCCCCTTTAACTTTATGGTTATTAGGAAGCAAGTTGGAGAAGTTTCAAGTGGGAGCTTTTACTCTATCTTTCTCGGCCTTATTCAGCAGTTCAGGCTTTGATTAGTGTTAGATCAATGAGCAACATGGCCAATGCTGGCATTTCAGATGGGACTTGTTTTGTAGCCTGACCTCTTAGATCAGATTTATTGGATTACAAGATATTTATTTCTACTGAGTTTTAAGATACAATCAACTCCCTTCAAATTGGGGTTTGATGTATGTGTATGGTTTGCAGCTGAACTCAGTATGAAAAAAGTCCCTACATGGTGTTTCTAAAAGCCATTGTTCATCAATGATTATTTATTTTCTCAATTCAATTCTTTCTCTGCCTTAACTGCTTTTACAGACCAACCTAGCTGACTCTTAGAACACTTCTGATAACACTAAACTGAAATCAAATCAAAGGCATGTTCCCCAAAGAGCTAGTGAGATCGTCTGAATAATTGAGACAATCTAAAACCCATTCTGAAAAGAAACAAACGAAAAAAATCTGTAAAGAATATAATGAAAAAAGTGAAGTGTTCAGACTAGAGCTTATGATTATTACGGACCAGAAGCAATATCTGCCTCTGATGACATAAAAAAGAATTCCCTTTGTATATCTCTTATGGCACTAAATAGTCTTTGGCATTATAATTTTTATGCATATCTTACACACAATTTCAATCTTAAAATGAATGGGATTGGCAAGTTTTCACCTAAGAGATCAAAGCAATATATTAGGTATATGAACATTCTGAGCTCCTTAAAAATGGATTTTCTCTGAGAGAAATGTAAACTCACATGACATTTTTTTCATTCCCTTACCTTCCATCATAGAATCAATAATGTATATTAGTTCCAAGGAAGAAGAGTGGTAAGTTCTAGGCAGTGGAGATTAAGTGATTTGCCCAGGGTCACAGAGCTAGAAAATACCTGAGGCCAGATTTAAGCCCAGGTCCCATTGACTGAAGGTTTGATTCTATGTCTACTGAGCCAACTAGTGGCCCCCACTTACATAATATTTTGAGGTTTTTCTGGGGACATTAATATTTCTATTTTGGATTTAGCAAATCATATAAATCAGGCCCATAAAAACCTTTAGAGATCATCAAGTCAAACCTTATCATTTTGCACATAATGAAGCTAAAACCTAGAAAATAAATGACTGTACGAAGGTCATAAAATTACAGAATCTCAAAGTTCAAAGGGACCTTAAAGATCATATAATCCAACTATCTGGCTTTACAATTAAGGAAACCAGGGCCACAGTGGGGTTATTAAGTGGTCTGTCAAACAGGTAGTAAGCCTCAGTGTTAGGATTTGATCTCACATTGAATCCTCTTTCACTATGCCATACTACCTCAATACAATTTGTCAATAAGAGCCAGACATACAACTGATTGGAATAGTTTCAGTGGTTTTCCACCCCATCCCTTAGAAGATACTATAAAGATTCTCAGAACATAATGATCAGACTGAGTCTCATCATCTATTTCCTGAGCCAGCAAATACTCATTCTCCAGCATGTTGATGATTTATGATTCTTTCCAGTTCACATATTCTAGCACTCCTAGGTACAACATTTGGAAACATCAATTTCTCACTTTACATCACAGAAGCACTGTGAGTAAGTCCTTAGTTTCATTCTTTAAACTGTACTAGAGATGCTTACTATTTAAGGAAAGTCTGAGGTAAATCCCAAGACAAGGAGAAATAAAGAGCTCAATTTGGAGTCAGAGGACTCAGGTTTAAATCCCATCTCTGCCCCTTGACACCTTTATGATCCTAGACAAGTAATTTAATTTGTTGAGTTAAATTAATTTAACTTATTTGCTTAAACTAACAAGTTATTCTGAGCCTCAGGTTCCTCATATTTAAATTGATCAGTAATGCTAAGATCCCTTTTAGCAATTCAGATAGTAATTCCTTCACAATATAGGTGTATACAGCACCTGGCCTAGCGTCCAGATACCTGAGTTTAGATCCAGTTTCAGACACTTAGCAGCTGTGTGACCCTTGACATGTCAATTACCGCTGTTTGCCTCTGTTTTCTTATCTGTAAAATGAAATGGAAAAGGAAATGACAAACCACTCCAGTATCTTTGCCAAAAAAATGGGGTCCCAAAGTCAGATGGGATTGAAATGACTGGAAAACAACAAAAAGGCGGTCTTTGAGGGTTGCCATAGCCAAAAAAATCCACAATCCTATAGGTTACCTTGTTGAGCTTCTCTGAACATAGCTTAGTTAGTCCTCAGTCAAGAGACATGGAGCCCATTCTAGTTTTCAACTTTATAAAATCTACTCCTCTGGCACTGTCCTTGAGAACCAAGAGACAACACAGCAGGCCTTACATAAAGGAGAGAGAAAATGTATGTTATAATTAAAATTAAATTATGAGGCTGTTAGTAGCTTTAATAGCTTTATTACATCGAAGTAGAGATAGTAACAAGAGGGAAATGTAGGAAAGAGGTAGAGAGTTGCCTGGCCTACCACCCTATGTGCCGTTCTGATGGAATCTAGCTCACTACTGAAAGGGTTCCAATTTCCAGTCAGAAGTCCAGTGAAAATCTCTTCAGTCAGGGTCACCAGAGCAAGAATGTCTCAGAGAGCCAGAGAGTCCTTTCAGCAAGAGTCACTAGCACCAGAGTCAGAGTCAGAATCTGAATCCGAATGTCCTCCAGATCTTTGGTCTCCCCCAAGCAGTTTTCTCCATCCATTAACTCTCCCATATCATATCTCAGGAACCAATCATAGTTCCCTAAATTTTCCTGTTTGGGGAGGAGGGGGGAGGGAGGTGGAGCAGTGCTTGTGGTATCAATTTCCTGTCTCTTTGATTTCAACTTCCTTTCACTGTGGGCATATGTATCCCTGCACATCTCAATGGTAAAGGACCTCCAGGTCCCTGATTGATTAAATTAAAAGAAAGGGAGGGGAATTCCCTTCTCACATTTATTTGGACCAGTCATGATTTCATCAGTGTAAGGTAACCCTGGAAGAACTCCCTCAACCAATACAAATTGAAAACTGCTCTGCAACCAGTAGTCTTAGAGTTGCCTGGGGCATTGAGGTAAACAGAAAGTAGACATCAAAGGTAAAACTTGAACTTGAGATTTTCTTATTCTGAGTGGTTTGTTCTTTATCCCCTATTTCACCCCTGCCTCTCAAGCCAGCAAATGACAACCATAGATTACATTTTGGCCAATTCCATGTAGGAATAAATAAAATATAGATAAAAATAAAAAATAAATAAAAAATAAATAAAATATAAAAAAGTTTATTATAAAGTGCTCACATTTGCATTAATTTTGTTTTCAGCCTCATAATGCAATGAATTATATTCAACTAGACTATCCCAAATTTCTGGAGTTAGAGAAAAAGCACTATATGAAACCAAAGCAAATGGGATTCAGAGATAGTTAAGCTCTGGGCTCTAATTTTTTTTATTCTTGTTTTTGTTTTCTCTCATTCCCTTCATTCACAAATCAAAGCAGGGCATGAACATTTTATCATGCAAAGTTCAGGCTTATGAGTGAGATGTGAGCGAATGAATTAATAGTTGATTAGTCCCCCAACTCATCCTTATGGCCTGTTTCCTTATTCTAAAATAGTCTTTTATTCAGATATGAGAGCTGGTGGTTTCTTCAATGTTTTTAAATTTTAACTATTATTCTAAAGCTCCCTCACCCACTAAACTACAAAAATAAAGTGTTACAACCACATGCAAGTTTTACATAATTCATAAGAATAATTATATTTGGCTTCAGTTATAATTCAATCATAAAATATTGACCTTCAAGTTAACAGAATTTTAACCAAGACATTAATTCATGATTCATTTATTCCTTCAACAAATATTTATTTAGCTCACTAAGTAGAAGATATTATTCCAGGTGCTATGGGGGAATAAAAAACTTACTGTCTAGTAGAGTTATTTAAATTTTAGCCTTTGTAATTTAAAAACAAATGTGGCTTCTAAATCTAATATCTTTGATATTTACATGTTCTAAGAATTTCTTTCTTGAATAAGCAATGTAGCAACTATTGATAGTCTTTAATAATAATAATATAAATTTTTTAGAAAATAAAATGTATCAGATTTCTTGGTCTTTAGCCAGGCAGTTGAGCATCCTCCTATATCTTAAGTTCATTGCCTTAGGAAGATTCTGAAATTTACCTAGCAAGATAATGTACCAGACTTTGAGGTCCTTTCTCCAGCTGAACTGTTAAGTATTCAAACTCTACTGCAGAGTACAACTCCACTGAACCGGCCATATAATTCAAATGTCCAACATTTGTTTGCCTAAAAGATTATTTTATAGAGAACTCAAAAAAGAGCTCACTCAGAAGTCAAAAGAAGAAATACAAGGACACTCTCAAGGTCTCTCTGAATAATGCTGATATTGATTATGAGAAGTGGGAGATATTGACACAGGATTGTCCTGCATTTCATACCCCATCAAAGAAGGTGCTGTGCTCAATGAGCAAAGCAGAATTTCAGTAACTCCAAGGAAACATGATGCTCAAATTTAGGAATATCTCCATCTCTAATGTTCATGTGGGCTACTTCTACCCAACTTGTTGTAGAGCCTTCAAAGTTCATATTGGACTGATAAGCCACAATTGGGCAATGATATATTAACCCCAACACAGTAATGACATTTTGGTCCTCTTGGAGTAGAAATGACACCAACCAACCAAATCTTTTAAGTTCCACATCAATAGTCCAATGAATAAAGTGCAGTAGACTATTCCTTTACCTAAGTTTCACCCTCTACAGAGCTCTTCTTGATGGAAATAAATGTCTAGTTGCACAATTCCTTACCCAGTCTCAATTTCTCTACTACTCATTTCCATGAAACTTCTCTGACAGTGTTTCTCCTTTGTATGAAACAATACTAAATCAGTAAAAAAAAAAAAGTCACTTTGCCTTTGACCAACAGCTAATCAATCAACTCTTATAATTAAAAATTAATCTTGGAGACTTTAATTATAACTATTTATTAGTGAGAGAGAGAGAGAGAGAGAGAGAGAGAGAGAGAGAGAGAGAGACAGAGAGAGAGACAGAGAGAGAGACAGAGAGAGAGACAGAGAGAGAGACAGAGAGACAGAGAGACAGAGAGACAGAGAGAGGGAGGGAGGGAGGGAGGGAGAGAGAGAGAATGATTACCAAATCACCTCACCTTTAACTAACAGCTGGCTCTTCAGACCCTGAATCAGCCTGTTTACAAGTGGTAACATGGGAAAGATTAGATCAGAGACTGCTGGGCAGAGAGGGGAGTTCCCTCTCATGATGATGCCCAAACCAAGAATGACCCCTGCCTTCCTATTTGACCTATATCTTATACAGCCAATAATGTTATGGTTTTCTAATGGGACAGTCTGAGTCATGGGTTCTGACATTCAGGCACATAACCATGCCATGCAGAAGCTTCTGCCAGCCCATTCAGGAAGTCAGGGCTTCACTCGGCCATGTAGCCTGCCCCATCATATGACTTGACATTCTTTTTTAATGCTCATGTTTTGGGTAAGGGTTATATTTTTTATGTTAGTTTCAAACAATCTCCCCTCTGATTCTTTGGGAGACCAGCATGTTAAGTCTCCCTACTTTTGATTCTGGTAGACTAACATGCTAGTTCTTTCAATGGTGTCTATTCAGTTTAGGATTGTCTTATCAGGTGCATAAGGACACAAAAGATATTGTATGTTTCATGGAGAATGATGAGGATAATTAAAAGAAAGAAAAAAATGATTGATAGGTGCAATTACAAGTAGTCACTAAAGGACATTCCCTTTTTTGGCAGAAGAGTTTTACAATGAGGATAAACTAATGACACATGGGATGAACAAAAGTGGATGGAGGGTTCAATTCTTCAAACAGTTCAGTTCATTATAACCAAAGGTTCACACAGAGTCTCATAATGTAATGATTGATCTCTGGAAACATCCCTACCACTGTCATCTTTGTAGTCCATTTGAAATCATGATGGTCCTTACAGCATCTTCTCCAGGAGATCTGTTTTCTTGGTCCAGATTATTGGCAGATGAGTAAGATGCTTTCAGAAAAACCTGAAAGACTTATATTAACTGATACAAAGTGAACTGAGCAGATGAGGAGAACACTGCACATAATAATAGCAATAGTGTACAATAATCAACTGTGAATGACAGCTATTCTCAAGACAATTCTGAAAGACTTAGGGTAAAAAATTCTACCCATTTCCAGAGAAAGAAGTGATGGAGTCTAAACACATATAAAACATATTTTTACTTTATTTGGGGGGGAGGGTGAGTCTGCATTTTCTTATGCAACTTGGTTAATATTAAAATGTTTTGCATGACTTCAGCTGTATAATTTATACCTAATTCCTTGCCTTCTCATGGAAGGGGAGAGGAAGGAGGAAGGTAAAGATTTAGAACTCAACATTTTTAAAAATCAATATTCATCTCTGATGTACCACCTCACACTTAGCAGATTGGCTAAAATGATAGCAAAGGAAAGTAATAAATGTTAGGGGGAATGTGGCAAAATTGGGCCATTAATGCATTGCTGGTGAAGTTGTGAATTGATCTAACCATTCTGGAGAGTGACTTGGAACTATGCCCAAAGGGCTTTAAAAGACCATCTGTCTTTTGATCCAGCCATTCCTCTGTTGGGTTTATACCCCAAAGAGATCATAAAAAAAAAAAGACTTGTACAAAAATATTTATAGCCATACTCTTCATGGTGGCAAAAAATTGGAAAATGAAGGGATGCCCTTCGATTGAGGAATGACTGAACAAATTGTGGCATCTGTTGGTGATGGAATACTATTGTGCTAAAAGTAATAATAAACTGGAGGAGTTCCAGGTGAACTGGAACGATCTTCAGGAATTGATGCAGAGTGAAAGGAGCAGAACCAGGAGAACATATACACAGACAGTTATCCTGTGGCAAATCGAATGTAATGGATTTCTCTACTAGCATCAATGATCCAGGACAACTCTGAGGGACTTATGAGAAAGAACTCTATTCACAACCAGAGAAAGAACTGTAGGATTTGAAACACAGAAGAAAAACAACTGCTTGATCACATGCATTGATGGGGATATGATTGGGGATATAGACTCTAAAGGATCACTCTAATGCAAATATTAATAATTATGGAAATAAGTCTTGATCAATGACACAAGTAAAATCCAGTGGAATTGCTCATTGGCAATGGGAAGGGGTGGGAGGAGGGGAAGGAAAGAATATGAATCATGTAACCATGAAAAAAATATTCCAAATTAATTAAATAAATAAAATTTTTCAAGCAAAAAAAAATCAATGTTAGAAGTTTTTGTTTACATGTAATAGAAAAAAAAAAGAAAAGAAAAATTAAATGTAAAGAGAAAAGAAAAAAATGAGGATTGCTTAATGACCTGAAGTCACTTAACATGCCTCCCCTACTTCCCATACTACCTGCATCAAGGTTGCACTAATAGATGCAAGGATAGGACACAGGTTTACATCAAAACCCACCCCTGCACCCTGTCTTGTCATTCTATTTGAATATTTCCGAATAGCTTTCCAAAATGGTTCACAGCTCCAGTCACAATGTACCAGTGTATCTATCTTCCCGCAGTTCCTCTAACACTTGCAGTTGTATTTTTTGTCATATTTGCCAATTTTCAGGGAGTGAAGAAAATCTCAGTATTGTTTTGATTTGTATTTCTCTCTTTGTTAGTGATTTGGAACATTTTTTCCATGTGGTGGTAAATGCTTTGTAGTTCTTTTGTGAACCATTTGATCATATCTTTTTTTTTATTTTTTTATTTTTTTTTATTTTTTAATTTTAAACCCTTAACTTCTGTGTATTGACTTATAGGTGGAAGATTGGTAAGGGTAGGCAATGGGGGTCAAGTGACTTGCCCAGGGTCACACAGCTGGGAAGTGTCTGAGGCCAGATTTGAACCTAGGACCTCCTGTCTCTAGGCCTGGCTCTCAATCCACTGAGCTACCCAGCTGCCCCCCTAATCATATCTTTTGACCATTTATCTGTCAGAGAATAGGTATTAACCTTATTTATTAATTATTTCTATATCTTGGATACCAAAACCTTATCAGAAAAATTTAATACAAATAACTTCCCCTATTTGATAATTTCCTTTCTTATCCTGCATGCATTATATCTATTTTATGTCACAACTACCTCCATCTCTTATCTAGTTGAGATTATATCTCTTACTCATGGTTATGAGAAATATATGATCTGTTCCTCTTCTAATTTTTTAATAGTATGATTCTTAATAGTAATGTCACGAATCCATTTACAATATATTTTGGAGTATGGTGTAACACCGGTTTAAGCCTAATTTCTGCCAGACTGCTTTCTAGTTGTCCCATCAGTTTTTATCAAATAGAGAGTTTTTTCCCCCTGAGTAACTTAAATTTTTCATGTCATCATTATAAATACTGGGTTATTAAGTTCTAGTGTTTCTGAATCTACTCTGTACAGTCTGTTTTATTCATCCATTCCATTTCTTTCTATTCTTCAACAAATACCAAATTATTTTGATGATCACTGCTTTACAATACATATAGTATATGGGGCAATTAGGTGATGCCGTGGATAGAGTGCTGACTTTAGAATCAGGAAGACTCATGTTGAGTTCACATTTGAATTCTGACACTAGCTATATGACCCTGGGAAAGTCACTGAATCTCATTTGTCTCAATTTTATCATCTATAAGATGATCTGGAAAAGGAAATGGCAAACTATTCTGTTATCTTCACTAAGAAAATTCAAAATAGGGTCACAAAGAGTTGATATGTCTGAAAATGATTGAATAATGATAACAAGCTTTATAATATAGTTTGAGGTCTAGAAGAGCTATTCATCCTTGCTTTTTTAAATAATCATATTTAGCAGAGCTGTACAGTGATGCAACCATTTTTGAAAGCTATTTGGAAATATCTAAATAGGGTGATTAAAATATTTTACTTTTTGATACTCCATTACTGGGCTTAAAGGATGGCTCAAAGAAGTCATCGATTAGAAAAGAGTATCCATATACTATAAAAATTTGCAGCAGTACTTTTTTATTTCCTTTGATATTCTAGATCTTTTGTTTTTCCAAATTAATTTTATTATTTATCATAGTAAATTTTCATATCCATCAGTTTTAATTTTTGTGTCTTTGTGTTTTGAGTATATTTTTATAAGCAACAGATTGCAAGATTTTGTTTTTTTAACCAATCTGTCACTCTACACATGCTAATTTTGAAATCTCCATGTTTTGTTTTCCTAGTGAACAAATTTTCTTTCAATTTTCTTGTTATTTGCTTTTATCCTATATTGTCCTTCAATTCTGTATTGTATTCCAAATCTATTGTTCTCTTTTTTGTTTTTTTGGTGAAGCTTGCCACTCCATATTCAAGTTTTTTTATTCTGCTCATTATTTTTCTTGTTTAGGTCATATATTCTGTGACCATAACCCCTCCAAATTAAAATTTTTACGATAGTTAAGAATTAGAAACAAAGTAGATGCCCATCAACTGGGGCATGACTAAACTAATTTGGTACATGAACAAAATGGAATATTACTGTACTGTAAGAAATGCATGTGAAACATAGAAAGATCTATATGAACCAATGTAGAGTAAAATAAACAAGGACAAGTAAATAATATGCACAATACCCACAACAATGTAAATGGGGAAAATAATGCACCAAAAATCAAAAGTAAATGAAACAAATATTTAATATCAAGTAGGATTCAAATGAAGACAAATTAGAAGATACCCCCAATCTACTCTTTCAAGGATGTGGGAGGTCCACATGTATTATATATCAGACATATTTTCAGACTTTTTCAACGTGTCCATCAGTTGTGCCAATTCTTTTTCCTCTCTAAAAAAATTATATTTGTCATATGGGAAAGCTCTGAGAGAGAGGAAGGGGGAGAGATATTACGGAATGCTATGGTAATGTAAGAAACAGAAAATATCAATAAAATTATATTTAAAATTTTTAAATTTATAAGTGAGCTAACATACCTGCTTGGTCTCTTTTGGATATCTTTTTCATCATCTTGTGTTCAAAAAACAGACCAATGACGGAGCAAACGAGCTTGGTCTTAGGGAAATGAAGTCTATGTCCATGCAGACTCTGTCTCCAGGACTAAAAAAATGGCTACCTATGATACTGCATATGCTTGTAGACAGTCTGAAAGTAGAGATCATGAGTGGAATTTTCTAGATAAAGAAAGGGCATCAACTGGTAAAATGGTAGATGTCTTGCAAAAGCACATGGTCTGACAGAGGCATGCTTACTGGATTCAAGAGAATACTCTTCTGTGGAAGAAGGGGATTTTTAATTTCCCTGTACAACAAATTCACAGAATCAATCCTTCTATTCAGAAAAGGGAATTTTTTTCTGAGAATATGAGTCCTAAGGATTTCCTCATGGATAATCTCAAATTCAAGAATTTCCAAATGTGAGAGTTCATTGACCTGGCATTCTTGAAGGGGAAGTTTTCCCAGGAAGCATTGCCTCTTAGAGAAAGAAGCTCACTCATTTCTTCCTCAGCAGAACCCTATTTAATAAGTAAAGTCACTAAGCTGTTCATAGTAAAAGTCTGACCATAAATGGGGAGACTGGAGCTTATAACTAGTTATGATTCTCTTTGTATTTGCTTATCATTGTTGAGTAATTACCAAGTGTGTTAATTTTCTAGGCGAAATCCAAACCACAAAGCAATGTAATGAATCTAGGAGGAATTGTGGCTAGAGTTGCCCTAATGACAACTTCCAATTCAGTGCCCTTCCAAAGGAAGCTGATGGACTATTTGAGTATTTTATGTGTGTTTTTTTTAATTCCACTTATGGGTACTTATAAGTGCTTTGTAACCTCCTCACTTTATCTAGGATAAAATAAAGGCTTTCCTTCCCATTCGCATTGTTGCCTTGGGTGCCTGCAGTGAGCTGGAAATCTATTACCCACATCTGAAGAAACCTAAACACAAGTCAAACATAAACTATATATTCTCAGAGTAAATCCAAGTAGAATTAATAATGCATAAAGAATGGATGGCCCTTTGGGGGATTAGTTCCCAAGATCAAACTCAGAATCTAGAGGGATCCTAAGCCACAAGTGTACTAAGTATAAAAAGAACTTCTGTAAAATTCATTTTTTGTGACAGTTATTTCATGTAGTCAGAATCTCTTTTCATTTATTTCTTTTATTAAAGCTGTATTTGGGAGAGTCTGACATCCAAGAAATTTTAAAACCATAAACTGTTAGAGCTATAAATCATGTATCTAGAACAGTCTGTATCCATTAAGCAGCCACTCGTTCTTTTTTTTTTTTAATATATCAATCCAGGAAGACCTAGGTTCAACACTTTCCTCTGACACATACTGGCATATGACCCTGGACAAGTCATTTAACTTCTTAGTGCTCTGGACAACCCTCTCAACCACTAAGTTGCAACAAAGGTGCCAAATAAATTGTTAGAAGGTGTATCTTCACTCAGAAATTCTATATACTAATGAAATCACAGCTCTTTTCCCTCTCCCCTATTCCCTAATCTTTTTTAGTCTTTAATATAATTATCTTATTGAACAATGTGTCAATGGAAAGAGCATTAGAGTAAGAATATCTATATTCAAATCCCAGCTCATCTACTTACTAGCTATTTGGCCTAAAACAAATCATTTAATCTCTCTGAACCTCATTTTCCTCATCAACAAAATGGGGTTAATGCTATTTGTACTAACTGCTTGACAAAGGAGTTGAGAGGATCAAATGAGCTAATGTACATGAAATTGGTTTGTAAAGGAAGCCCTATGTAAATGTGAGTTAGTGCCACCTCCCTCTGGAATGGTACCAGAAATGTCAAGTTCATACTGCCCTTTCTTCCTAATATCCTTCTCTAAGCCCCTGTGATTCCCCTGATACAGCATGAGCAGAGTTCATGAAGTTTAATGGCTTCTATTTCTGACCATGGCTTCTGGCACACAACAGGATGATCTATATTTCTATGCTACTTATCATGATACCAATTTGTTCACAGCAATATACGTGTCTGTTCTATTTATAACAGGATTAATCTACATGCTTAATAGCAGTCAAATTTCCATTCTCTTGCTATGATATCAAATTTTTAAATCAACTTTCAAAATTTCTCTTCCATGATTCTCTCACATTTTGGCAATTAATACATTTGTTTTGTAATAAGAACTTTATTCTTTCAATATTCATTTTATGTGATTAACTTTATTCCTTCAATACTCATTATATTGATATATTTAATTTTTTTTAATATTTCAATGAATCCTTGATCACATCAATGTGGATATTCCTTCCAACAATGCAGATCATTTCCCATCCAGACCTGTCCATACTTTTTGACTCTTGTTCAATTCTTCTAGTAAAACAGACACATGAAGTCCTTCTGTTAGACTAGGAATCTTCCTCTACTTTAAGAGTGTTTAACTTTTTTTTCTGTCATGGACCCTTTTGGTAGTCTATGGATCTCTTTTCAGAATGATATTTTTAACACACATAAATAAAATTCATAGGATTACAAAAGAAACCAATTGCATTCCCTATCATTATCAAAAGATTTTTAAAAAGAAAATAAGGCCAGCATCCTCAGGATGTGAACCACTGCTTTAGATTACTTGAAATTGTATGAAAATCAATTAATTACATGGATCATTCAGTTAGTCACTAAGCATTTGTTAGGCACCTACTATTTGCCAGGCACTTGCCAAGCACTAAAGATACAAAGAAAGGCAAAGGAGCTCAGAATCTAAATAGAGAGATAACACAAAAACAATTAGTAAAGAGGAGACATATTCAAGATAAGCAGGAAATAAGATAAGCCTCAGAGGGAAGGCACTAGAATTAAGGAGAGTTGGGAAAGATTTCTTGCAGAAGGTGGGATTTGGCCTGATATTTTGGAAGTAAGCCAAGGAGGCCAAATGGTAGTGAGGAGGAGGGAAAGAATTCCAGGCATTGGGAAAGCCAGTGACAAAGTTGAGAGTAAGAAGAGGAATTGTCCTGTGAGATGAACAGCAAGAAAGTCAGCATCACTGTTTCACAAAATATAAGGATTAGGAAATGAGGGGGAAGAGTAAAATGTCAGAAGACTGGAAAGGTAATAAGAAGCCAGGTTATGAGGGGTTTTGAACAGTAGTAAAAGAATTTTATATTTAATTCTGGAGATAATGGGGAAACACTGAAGCTTACTGAATAGTGGAGATGACATAGTTAAACCTAAGGTTTAGGAAAATCAGTTTAGCTGCTGAATGGAGGATGGGCTAGAGTTGAGAAAGACTTGAGATAGGGAGACTAACCAGTTTAGACATAAAGTGATAAGGCCCTGGGACCAGGGTGGTAGCAATGTAGGAGGAAAGAAAGAGGAACATACCAGTAATTATGGGGCTTGGGGGAGGCCAGAAAGAGTGTAGAACCAAGGAAGATACCTAGATTATAAGACTGGGCTAGCAAAATAATGGTAACATCCTTTACAATAATAAGAAATTTAGGAAACTATTTCCCATCAATTGACAATGGCTAAACAAATTGTGATTATACAGATAATGTATTATTGCACTGAAATTATTAAAATGACAGACCCAGAGAAACCAGAGAGGACTTCTATAAACTGATACAAATTAAACCAGGAGAACTGTTTATACAGTAACAATACATTAACAAGACTTGGCAATTGAAAGTATACAGTAGGTGAGAGAATAAGGAGTTGAAGACAAAAACTTAGATTGTGAGTCTGGTAACTGGGAGAACAGTGTCATCTAGATGGTAATAGGGAACTTCAGAAGATAGAAAGCTTTGAGGGTGGAAAGATAATGAGTTCAGTTTTTTACATGTGGAGTTTGAGATGGCTACAGGACATGCAATTCAAGATGTCCAAAAAGCAGTTGGAAATATGAGACTTTATATCAGCAGAATGGCTAGAGCTGGATAAGTAGATCTGAAAATAATCAGCATAGAGATGATCATTGAATCCATGGGAGTGGATCATCAAATTAAACAGTATAAATGGAGATGAGGTCCCAACACAGAGCCCTCACTCATGATTAGTGGGCATGCTGGATAAAAATCCAACAAAAGAAAATGAGAAGGGATAGTCAGATAGTAGGCAGAGAATCAAAAGGTAGTTAATTTTCACCAAAAAAAGAGTATCAAGGAGATGAGAGAGTTTGATAGTGTTAGAAGTTACAGAGAGGTCAAGAAAAATGAAGAATAAGAAAAGATGATTGGGTTTGGCAATTTAAAAATCACTGATAACTTTGGAAAGAACAGTTCTAGGTAATGAGGAAGTAGGAATCCAGAATGTAGAAAGAAGAAAATAAGAGGAAAGGAAGTGGATACATCTAGTGAAGACAACTGAGGTTAGCCACAAAAGAGAAGATGAGACAATAGCTAGTAGGGAAGGATCAAACCAAGGTTTTTTTGAGGACAAAAGAGATATGGAGACAGTTGGAAATCAGCTAGTAGTAAGCAAGACATTGAAGATAGATGAGAGAGTGAGGGTGATAGAAGGGACAGTCTGTTGGAGAAGAGAGAATGGAATGGGATCACTTGTGTATGTAGAGTGTATTGCCTTGGCAATGATGTGAGACAATTCATGTGAGACAAAAGTAAAGGAGAAATAGTGACAGAAAATATTTGAGTTATTCGGAACGAGGAGAGGAAAAGAAGGAGCTCTTAATTTTTCCAGTGAAACATGTAAAAAGGTTCTCAGCTAAAAGGATCAAGGAGGCAGGGGACAAGTGAGGTTTGAGGACAAATGAAAAAAGTTAGAAGAGCCTCTGTGAAGAGTGGAATAGTCTGTTGAGAAGTATTGCAGGATTGCCTAGTGGTCATTGAGATTATGTAACATATATGCTATCTATCAGTTGCCCCCAGTCTTTACTACATGGCATGCCATCTTTTTTTCAAGTCTTATATCCCTTTGATTATGCTCCTTCAGTTCAGAGACTATTTCACATTTGTCTTGTCTCTAACACTTAGCATAATACCTTACATGTAATAACCACTTAATAAATGCTTGTTGAATGAGTGAAGTACATTATACTAATTTTCTGGATCAACTCATTATTTCTACCCTCCATCTCTCCATTGTCAGCTTTTATTCATCACTGACTATGTTATTCTATGACTCACAGCCATGCAGCATCATATCACATATCACTTACGTGTTACATATGTATGTCATCATGACTGTGAGGCAGTATAGCATAACACTTAAAAAAAACAGCCTCATTGTGCAGAAAACCTGAATACAAATCCAGACACTGGTGTATACTGGCTGTGAGACCCTGGGAAAGTCATTTAGCCTTTTAATGTCCCAAGCAAACCCTAAAGACTATCATTTTCAGAACAGATGTAGATTATTAGCATGATAAAAGGAAGTTCCTCACTAGAAGTCCCCTATATCAATTTAATCACAGGTGTAAGGAGCAGTTGGCACAGAGAAGGTTTGGAACTTTGGAAAAGCAAACTTGAGTGACAAGAGCAGCAGTTGGAAGGGGAAACAGGGGCTTGTGGGAGAAAAGAACCTTAGAGGGGGTCTTTGTCTTTGGACTCTGAGGGAGATGGAGGACATTTACCCTACCTCTAGAGTCTAGCAAGACTACCTGAGGGTTTCCATGGATTTCTGTTTCCCTGAAGACTTGTTTGGTTTCCTATTTCTTAAGTATACCATCGGAGAAGAATTTAGACATCTGCCAGCAGCTAGCAGAGGTCTGTAGACCCAACCAACTTGCTGGGCCAACTCCAGGAAATCACTATCCTGTCATGTGTCAATTTAAAAGAGACCCTCATAAACTTTCTCTCTGTAGTTTAGGTTAGCAAGCAGATAGAGGAGAGGAGGTGAAAACTCCTGGCCAATGCCAGAAGGCTTGGCCAGGTACCGAGGACCTCAATTGTTGTTGTGACAAGGCAGGGCTACCTAACCCCACTCACCTAACCCAATCTCAATACTTCAACATAATAAATTAATTCTGTTACTGAATAAGCAATCAGATAAAGTTCCTTTGGGGACACAGTGGTGATAAAGGGAAGAAGAGGGAATTGGGGGAGACTATCTAGCAAGCTTTGGCTATGCAAAGTTCAAGGCTGCCAGTCATTCTTTTTCCCTGACAAGGTTAGGTTCAGTAAGGGCTTCTTGGGGTCCAGGCATTTAAGTTAAGTCCTGGAGAACAGTTAATACCCAAACCCAAAGAAACCCCTATCTGGACACTGACTCTGTCCATCTCTGTTCACTACACCAGTCACAGAGATACCCTCTTGTTACCCTCTAAGTAAAGGTGAAGAGTTTCCTAGATGGGCTTATCACATTCTCAAGCCTGTCCATCCAAATAACACCTGTAGGACTCTAATCATCTTTAAACAGGATGAGTGCAAAAACAAAATCATTATTTTGATTTTATATATATATATATATATATATACATATATGTGTGTGTGAGAGAGAGAGACAGAGAGACAGAGAGAGACAGAGAGAGACAGAGAGACAGAGAGACAGAGACAGAGACAGAGACAGAGAGACAGACAGAGGAGACAAAAAGAGAAAGAGAGATGCTTGTATATGCATATATCCCTTATAAGCTCTAAAGAATCTTATTCCAACTCCTACCCTGACAGACTAATTGGGCATCCAAGGGCATAGAAGTATCCTATTTTAATGCTCTCAGTTTGCACACCCATTCTGGTGTGCTCTCCCCAACATTAATGACCAATGGTTAGTTCCCTAATATTTATAGCAAAAGTAAAAGGAAGAACAAAATAAATATAAAGCAATTCTTCTCAACACCTTGGGATACCCTCTACCCTAAACTATTCCAGTCCCTAGGAACAAGTAAACCAAAACTTAAAGTAGTTTCTATATTACATTTATCCCACTAAGTTCATTTTGAAGCTCATCATAGTCAATGGGTGTATCAATGTAACTCCCTCTTAGTTGCTTTTGACATCTATTGGATAAACCAGGTCAAGACCTGGTTGCTCTTCACCATCTGCCTTCCATCAAATCCCATAGATTCCAGTTCCTCAACTGTTAGTACTCACTACTCTGGCCTTTTGACCCTTACAAGGTCTTAGCCATCTCCAGTATTCCTTTACCTAAAATATAAAGGAACAAATGCAAAGAGATGAAGAAAAGAGGCCTATATCCATAGTCAACATTTTGTCTCTACATGGGAAAAGCTTAAGATCTTCCCCAACTATATCTCTTTCTTCAAATGCAGCCAGGCAGGAAAAAGATTTATTTTGGTGATGCATACTTCTTGGACACAACAGCTCAGTAGCCAATCAATACTTGTCCTCTCCACCATGCAGTTAGAAGACCACAACCAGTTACAGAATGCCTACACATGCTCCAAATCAGGAAACCCAGCCTTTACATTACATATCATATGTTGGTATGTATACATATATGAGTGCATGCATGCATGCATGTATAGAGAGATAGAAAGACAGACAAACATGCATGCATAAACACCTATATAAACATACTACCTTGTTCCTTAATTATTTCATGGTTATATATTTAATTTATCTACCAAGATAATGAATATCCTATGGACAGAAACTATTTCTCTTGTACCCAGCAGAGGGATAAACACATACACATGTTTAACATTAAAAATGAATACATATTTATTATTATATGTAATAATACATTATTACATTTAATATATAATATAAACATAAATAATAAAAATAACATTAAAAAGTCAATCGATTTTTTGATTGATAAACTTCTAATAGATTTCTCACTCATATTTATCAATTAATTAACAAATATTTATTAGATATTTACATTGCATCAGGCATTGTGCATAAGCAATTTGATAAAATTGTAATGAATGAAATAATTCCTATTTACAAGGAGAGCTTAGCATTCTAATGAGAGTAGAGACAACACGTGTATGGCATTTAGATGGTGTGGTAAATAGAGTGCTGGCCAGGAGGACCAGAGTTCAGATCCCACAGACATTTACTAGCTGTGTGATACCTACTAAGTGACTTAACACCTATCTGCCTCAGTTCCTTTGTTTCTATAATGGAGACAATAATAGCACCCATCTCACAGCATTGTTGTGAGCATCAAATGAGATTATGTATATATGTATATTTTTCAACCTTGAAGTTCTACTAAAAAGTTACCTATTAAGATTATATCACATAAAGTTAATAAATATAAATATATAAAAAAGAGCAAAAATAAAAGGTAGTTGGGCAAATAAGAATGGCTTCCTGCAAAAGATGATGCGTTAGAGAGGAAGAGAGAGATTCCAAGAAGCAGAGTGAGGAAGAAATATATTCCTGGCATGTGGGATGAGCAGTGTAAAGGCAGAGATTAGAGACAGAGTTGGGTGTGTGTTTGCAAAACAGAGAAAAGGCTAGTTTGCCTGGATTCTAGTGCACAGGAGGGAGGAGTAATGAAAACTTATCAAAGCTTCCTTCTCATAGAAGATTCATGAGCATCCTTGCTGTACCACTCCTAGCAAACCCCAACCACTTCCGTTATTTCACTTCTGTGTCACTTGAGCAGAGGGGGAGGGAGGAACAGCATCATTGGGTTAAGGATTCTAAACCCAGAAGAGCAATACCACTTTGCATCCATTTAGTTCTCTGTATAATCACAACACATACAGATACAAACCACTCTTTATATGAGCATATATGCACACACGCACACACGCACACACGCACACTCTTTCACTCTCCTTTCACCAGCTCCCTGTCATCACAATGTCATTTCCATTAGTGTTACCATCACCTAACACTGATATTTTAGTCTCCAATTGAACAAAAATAACAGCTTATATAACTCTCCACCAACATGACAGTGTTCGACTGCCTTTCAAAACTCTAAAAGTCTCTATTAATCAATCGAAATTAAACGTCAGGATGCTTGAGGTTTATCCATTTGTCGAGTGAAAGCTTCAAAAGAGCTCTACTGAAAGAAAAAAGGATTCCATAGAAGGACAAAATGATGTCATGGAGTAAAAATTGCAAGTGTGTATAGCTGTTCTGGCAAAGACTAGTTTAAGTCAATCAATAGTTAGTTAATATACTTAATTTTTAATTCTGCGCCCTTTTTAAAAAAAATTAATAACAAAAGACCGGGCTGAAAAGTAGAATATTTCTTTAAGTTGAAACATTGATGAGAGTAGGAAATTATCAATTTCACATTTCCATTGAATTCTCATTATTTCCCATGCATTATGATGATTCTATATTCATCTTTTTTTTCTTTTAGATCAAATGATCTTTGCTCTAGACCTATCTAATTTAGAAGTTCCCTTGAGGAACATTTCCTTTTGAAATCTTTAATGAAAACATTTCTGCTAACTCTTCCACCTTGACATCTTCCATTGTCCATTAGATCTCAAGGCATTACCTCTCACATTAATTGTGTCATAGATCATTAAAGACATTCACCTGTATCTTAACATCAATTTCAAATTGTCTTAAGAATCGATATAAACCATTTTGAAATCATTATGCCTGACTCTGCTTCTCTCCTACTAGCATTAAGAGGAAAAAGCTTCCTAATGTCAATAAGTAGTTGGAACCAATAGTCTTCAGCAGAATTAGAATTGCTATATAAATAAACAAGCCCTTGAATTCAAGGAATTGCGAAGAGCCTGCTCTTCACTTGAGAGGGTCTATGGAGGTGGGATGGTGTGACGAAAATGAAATGAAAACGAGCCAGAGTGCAAGTGGAATTGCAGAGGCTGTTCTCTCTTGCCATCTGCTGATTTTTATTTTTATACCCTTTTTTTAATGATCTCATACAGGTTTTGATTTTCCCATACATTCAAAATCACATATTAACTTTTGAAACATCATAAGATTGTCATTTACTAATTATCTTACTGTGGTTAAAGAAAGAAGCAAGCTTGTCAAGAATTATTCATTATGGAATGGCTTAGTTGGAACTTATTATTTTCAGCCATCCGTAAGGTACAAGAACATCATTTCTTAGTTAAGCATAATAGTTAATTATATTTTAACTAATTAAATCATGTATATTGTTACATTATACTATTCATACCTATCATCAATCAAGGAGATAGTTATGGTGGTTGATTACATCACATAAGATACAATAATATCAGTCTGGTCCAAATTTTGTTCCCATTATGTTATTTCATTTTTCACTATTTTTTAAAAGTATGTTTGCTGTTCTTTCTGCTATAGGGTTAATAAGAATGCAGTTCTGGAAGGATGATTCTATGCTAATTTGTCATTCCCCTGTTTTTCTTGTGTTTCACTTTTTCCTTGGTCTGGGGGAGTTTGGGGACAAACCCAGGCCAGGTACCTTCTTGCTGGGGAATTTAGAAACTTGCATTAACTCACTAACTGCTGGTTTTTTGCTGGACTGATTCTAGGGAAAGTTTCTGTACTTTGGGGTTTCTTTAGGGGTTTATTTTGGGAGAGTGGGTAATATGGGACTGTGGTTGTTCTTGCCATGTACCTGTATTGTTTTTCTGTGTCTCCCTGGGGCCGAATAAGGATATTGATTACAATAGTTTCAATCCAAGTGAATGTCACTGTAAAAAGAATCACATAGGGTAAATTGAGTGTGGAATTTCCATCCTCCTGACAACCTGCTGTGCTGGATTGTCAGAGCTGGTGACTAGCTGTGCTAAACATCACGGCTTTGATGGCTTCCTGCAAGGAATGTCTAACATAAATTAGAAAATGGACACGTAAATTTTAAAATAAAAATGCTTTACATGACATAGTATTTAACTGTTCTATGCCAGAGATACTTCTTGCTATTAATTGGTATATATGTGGCAGGCAAATATATATTCTGGTAATAATAAAATTGTTAGTCTTGTCTTCAGGGCCAAATTTAAAACCAATCAAATCAGATTTTTATTTATCAAAGACTGCCCCCTAAATTAATGACAAGCTCTAAATATCTTTTCACCATCAATCAATGATTCCCAAATGGAGACATCTATGCATTAATTTCTCCTCTTACCTATTTGATTTATGCAAAGTAGAAAATGACTTGGCATGATATTTTTCTCCTGTCTGTTCTGGCCATTGTCATTTTATGAAGAAATATGTAATAATACTTCTTTTATAAAGCAGTCACTCTCCTGGCAAAATTAGGTATCCAGAATAGAGCTGAGACTAGAAAGGAGGTAGAAATGTCTCGCTGTAGCCAAAATGTATATAACAAAATTCATGTATTTCTGAATGTAAAATTTCAACAAATGAAGGCTTATTCATAGCAAAGCCTCAGACTCATTTTTTCAATCCATCAAGAAACATTTGTGTGTCACTCCCCAGGTTTAGGGTTAAGTGCTGAGGATAATAAAACCAAGCCAAGCAACAATTTTTTTTCTTTTTTAAGTACTTAATATTTTCTAGGCAGAGGCAAATGGAGTTCCTGCCCTCAAGGAGTTTACATCCTAAAGCAAGACAATATGTAAATGTGGTAAGGGTTTACTAGCTCTACCCACATGTATTATTGATATGAATTTGTCCAACATAAAGCACCTGTCTTGCATGTTAAATAGGTAACTAATTATTTGATCTGGGATCTGGAGGGCCCTATTTCAGGGTAATGTGATTTCTACCTTTATGGATAATAGATTACTTTGCCATCTGTATCTATTTATTCCTTTTCCAATAATCTTTCCAATTTTACTTCTAGTGTCTCAACTATCACATCTTTAAGTTTTTCCAATACCTGAAGATGTATTTTATATAGGCCAGATGACTTAAATTCACAAAGGAAAACTATCTCCTTTCTTATCTTCAATATCAATTATTTGCCATTTTTGCTCTCATATTTATATTACATATGCTGTTGTTTCTCAAAGTCATTCTCCTTCAGAAAGAAAACAGCAGCAAAATAAAATTTAAGTAGCTCTTCCCCTCAATAATTATCAACTTATGCTTGATAATCAATATTCTCTTTGATCTTTCCCCCAATATAGTTTCAAAATTAGAAACCAAAACCATTTTTGTTGCCCTTATCTTTCCTTGCACACCTTAGCTCATTCCGAGTTTTAACATAGTCTATTCTATTTCTACAAGATCACACAATGTTCTTTCTTATACCCATCTTCAGTTACTTGGCCTTACTTTAATCTCAGGCAAAGAAAAATTTTAAAAAGAATTAAAAAATTGTCTCTTGAAAGTAGCAAAATGATTACATGCAAGAATATTATAGCCAAATCCAGACCTTCCAGACTAAAGGAAAGAAACTATACACAGCTATAAAGAAAAGGAAAGTTTGGAAAATTGTATATCAAAAGGTCAAAGAAAAAGGCTAATTTGAGCTTAAAAACTAAGTAAAAACCTACAGGGGGAAATGAAATAGAGGACTTCCAAACATTCCTGTTGAGAAAAACAAAGCTGAAAGGAATCTTTGAATTTGAAGCAAGAAAGGTAATATCACGCCTTTATTAAGTTCCATTGGGCTATTGATTCCTCGTACTTAGTGGACAATAAATCATTATCTTAAAGCACTGTGTTATTGGAATTTTGAGGGTTCTTTGGGGTTCATTTGAGCTGTAATACCTAGATATATCAGATAAACTTCCTGTGGACATTTAGGGGACTTTGAAATTACATTTTCCATGATTCCTCTTGTAATACAGGTAGACAGGAAGTATGATTAGGTAGACAACAGTATAAGACTCCTGAGGTGAGAGGGAGGCACTCTCTCTCTCGTATGAGGCAGCCAGGTGGGAGAAGGTATGGCGGGCAATTTGAATTAGATCTTAGCAGGCACATGGTCTTCTTTATTTTACCAATATGGCTTTAGATAAAATATTTATACTTCTATCTATATCCATCTGTATCAATTTTAATTTTAACAGTAATAGCAACCAGAAGTTTGGAATTTGTACTCTCAATTTTTCAGATAGCCTACCAAGCTACACAACTCTGAGATACCTCCAGATCCTCCCTGGAGCCTCAGACCTGCTCTTGTGCTATTTTTGGCCACTTTGCTCAGTTCTTTTGAGCAATTTTTTGAAAGGGGAAAGTAGTTTTAAATGCTGTGTTTTTGCTGATAGCAGTTTGGTTTTGCCTGCCAATTATCTTGGAAGCTTCTTCAGCCAGTTTGAGCCTCTCCCACTGGACCCTCCCTGGGTCCCTCGCCTTTTCCTGCCACCCGGTGTCGATCCCAGCTCCTGCTAGCCTCTTCCAATGCCAAATACCTGCTGCTGCCTCTGCTGCTGACCCCTAACTGTTCTTGCTGACACTGATCCTTTTAACCCCGAATGCCTGCCACCCAGTACTACTCCTTTTTCCTCTGATTCCCGCTCTCCTGGCACAGCTGACCCCACCAGTTGATGCAGATCCCAGAGACTGCTATTGCTTCTGCTTAAGATTTGAGAAGTTTGCAAAAATCCTCTCTCTCTCATTTTACACACCTGGGATATTCCATTAATGACTTTTAACCTGAAGGGAGCCTCCACTCCACTACAGCGCTCCACGTGGTTCTCTTAAAGCCTGACCTGGGCACTCCCCCAGAAGCCCTCCATTTGGGATCTCCAACCCGCGGCTTTTTCTAGCCCCTACCCCAGGTGGCTTCCATGTGGGTCCTAGCTTTTACTCTTCAATCAGGAAATAGAATGGCAAGTGTGGGCCTCATGGCCTATTTCAAACTATTCCTTGCAATTATCTTGCCTGAAACTCAGGGGAGGAATTCACTGCCCCCCCCACCCCCGCACTAGGCCTACCCAAAACTTTGAACTATATACCCTTATGGAGTCATCCACACTGTGCTCAGAGCAGAGATTGGTTAGAAGGAACTTGAATTGGACCAGAGGTAGATTTTAAAACAGACTGAAATGGGTTTTGTTTCTTTTTTTTTAAATTTCTGTATCTTATTCTATTTTGCTGATTGTTGTTTTTATGATTTAATTTTGTTTTTTTACACTGATTTTTCTCTTACTCTAGATCATTTAAGCTAATGAAGTTTTGACTGCTAGATTAATTCTGTTTATGATTTTACTGTAACTCCCAAATAGTGAACAAATCTATCAGAATTGGTAAAAAAAAAGGTTTTTGACTGCATAGCTTGTAATCTGTCTCTTATATTGTATTTCCTTATTTCTTTAAGGTTTCATTTTTTTAAGTTTACGTGTATCCATCTAATTAATCTGTTATCTGTACCATTTATGAACATCTTAAACATTTTTAAATTGTAAAAAAAACCTAAGTCAGGCCCAGAGACAGGAGGTCCTAGGTTCAAATCTGGCCTCAGACACTTCCCAGGTGTGTGACCATGGGCAAGTCACTTGACCCCCATTGCCCACCCTTACCACTCTTCCACCTAGGAGCCAATACACAGAAGTTAAGGGTTTAAAGACATAAAAAAAAAAAACATAAGCCTTATGTATACTGAATTTGTCATCTCAACTATAGGATCACATGCCTTAAGTTTTATTCTCTCTTGATAATTGTGTAAAACCTTGAAGATTTTAATGCCTTGAGAATTTAATTTTAAATTTTATAAGAGGTCTTTAGAATTTCCTTTAGATGCCTAGTACTCTTCTGTAATGATAAGTTTTTATATATGTATTATAAAGAATGTTGTCTTAAAGGGGTAGAGTAAATGTATGAGAATTTCCTACCCGTTTTTTTTTTTTTTTACACAGGAAGCCAGGAGAGCTCCTGTATGCTTGATGTTTTGTCTCTATGTTTTAGCTTGCTTTCTGATCAGAAGGATCTAGCATTCCTGAGGATAATTTAGACCCAGAAAGTTGTTTTTTTTTTTATCAGATTTTTTTTTAGGCTCTGCCCCATAATTGCTATGGAGACAGTAATAGTTTGTTAAGAAAATATCTTAGCCAAGGTTGAATGATTTACTATTCCTGTTGAATTTGTGACAAGTATACAATTTTTTTAAACATCTTAACAAGTGGTTATAATAAGGGGTTTGTTTGCTATTGTCTTTAAATGTGTTATTGGAAATTATGGTACTTTATTTAAATATGCATTATGAATCTGCTATTTTATAAAAAAAAACATTTACACTCACAGTTCATGCAAAAGCTTAACAGGAAATGGATTTCATTTTAGGGTGAAAAACATTTCACTAATTCTGAGCTATATATTTTTGAATTTTTAAAACATTCTTTTATCATTTTTCCCTTCTATGTGCAATAGAATTTGTTTGTTTTTTCTTTTTCATTTTTGTACTTGAAAACATTGTTTTTTCCCTGAATTTTAAATTTTCTATTGCTTTTCCTTTTAATTTTTTTAATAGAGCAATTGATTTTTTTCCCTTTTTCTCATTTTTGTACTTAAAGTACATATAGTCAATGTTAATCCTTTTTGATTCTACAGTAATATAAGTTTAATATAAGTATATATTTGCTATAATATTAATGCATAACCCCAAAAAAGCCTTGGACTATGGTAACCTGCCAATTATTGATAAATATTATGGGACTGTGATTAATATCTCTCTGATTCCAGGAGAAGGGAGAAAAAGAGCCACATGGTCATGGAGACCAACTGAGAATCTGCAAAGTGCCAAGGAGCAAAAGGTCATACAGACCATGAATTGAGGAAGTTCTATGCCAATACTGAAGATCTTAAAACTAGTGTTTGAGGTTTGAGGTTGCAGCTTTCTAACATGTTAGAGGCCAGACTTCCCCTGAGCTTCTTTTCCTAGTAAGCACCTAAGATTGGCTATAATTATGCCTCATTCCTTGAGAAGGTGCAGGAAAAATCAGACCAGGGAAAGACATTTCCCTTGCACACATATTTGGTCTTCTTATTTCTCTTATATATAGAATGGCAACTTTCTGTAGTCCTGGCTCCTGAATGGGTAATTGCAAACTGCTTAAATCACTTTAATTGAGCCTTGATTCAAGGACCTGTTATAAATTTATGTTTCCTTACTTTTTTTGCACATAAGATTTTGACATTTTACATTTAATTCAGAAGTTAATTTTTTCTCTTTTATTTGGATTTTATTCTTTTTTTTTTCTTTTGCCAATTGATTTCATACAACCCTGTGACTCAGTCATGTATCCTTAGCTGACCTGGGGTACCCTCTTCATGGGAGAATGTGTTATTGATTCTCTTCAGGGGTGTGTGTAAGTTTTATCATCATAATGTCTGTATTATAATCTATAATGTAAAATTTTAACTCTTTTAGGAGAAATTTCAGGGGCGGAATATAAAATTCTCCTCAGAAGGCAGTATATGTTTTATAATCTATAATGTAAAGTTCAAATTCTTTTGAGAGTAATTTCAGGATAAGAAATTTGCCATCTCCCCAGATTCCAGACAATGAACCTGTTTAGAGAAGGCACCATGAAGATGCCTGAAGAGCCTTCACTGGATCAAGAAGATCCAAATTGAACTTTGGGGTGTAGTTGATTGAATTATGGGGAGTTGAATGCATTTGTTTTAAATGTATACTCTTATGCCAATAGGGGACTGCCCCAATGGGCTTTTTGTCAATGTGATTAGTTGGTGTTTTTTTTTATCCTCTTTTCTTTTATCCCCCAAATTCCTGTAATTTAAAAGTTGACTATGTTTACAAGATCCATCGAGAAAGACCAGTCTTTTCTCTGGATCTCAGCGGGGGGAATGAGTTATTAGAATTTTGGGGATTCTTTGGGGAGTTTCTTTGTGTTCATTTGAGCTATAATACTTAGATATATGAGATACACTTCCTGTGGACGTTTAGGGGACTTTGAAACTACATTTCCCATGATTCCTCTTGTAATACAGGTAGACAAGAAGTGTGATTATGTAGACAACAGTATAAGACTCCTGAGGTGAGAGGGAGGCACTCTCTCTCTCGTATGAGGCAGCCACGTGGGAGAAGGTATGGCAGGCAATTTGAATTAGATCTTAGCAGGTGCGTGGTCTTCTTTATTTTTACCAACATGGCTTTAAATAAAATATTTATACTTCTATCTATATCCATCTATATCAATTTTAATCATAACAGCCCCAAAAGTTTTCAACATTGAAATATAGTCTTTGGAAGTTTTCAGGGAAGCTCTATAGATTCCTCCATGGGATGACCCCTAAAAAATTATTCCCACATATATTCCATTGGATGTAATCTCTACATACACACACACACGCACGCGCATGCGCACGCTTACACACACACACACACACACACACACACACACACGATGTTTGCTTTGTTAGAATGTAAATAACTTAAAAAAAAGACTTTCACTTTTGCCTAGCTCCCAAATTCATCACAGTTCTTGCTATATAGTAAGTGCTTAATATTATTGTTGATTGGTTGATTGATCTATGTCATAGTTCTGTATCAAAAGAGGAAGTACTCACACTGAAAAAAATCACAGATCTTTGAAGAAAATAATTTATCAATCCTTCCCTGGCACTCACAAGTCATATGTAAGATGCAGTGCTGGGCAGAGATAGAAATTGTGTTTCTTTATGCATATTAGAAAATTTGACCTCTTATTCAATCAGTCAAACTTTCCCTCTTGCTGTTCCTTATTCATTACATTATATATTCTGAGTCTGTGGCTTTGCATACTCTCCCCTGTGCCTAGAATGCTCTTTCTCTTCATTGCTAACTTTTAGAATCCCTAATTCCCTTCAAAGCTCAGTTCAAATAATGTCCCCTAAGAGAGATCTTTCCTGATTCACCCCTGACTCTTAATTGGAAGAACTTCCTCAATCACATTCACAATCCCACTCTGAAATTAATTTGTATTTAATTTATACATATGCATATATATTTTGTATATACCATATATTTATTATCATATGTGTACATATAAATATGTGTATGTGTATATGCGAACATATATACATGTGTGTATGCATGTACATATATTGTGTTTTATATATAATATACTTTATGTATCATATTGTGTGTGTATCTTTTTGTGTTTGTGTGTATAAGTATGGAAGCTAGATGGCATAATGGATAGAGAACCAGACCTGGAGTCAGGAAGACCTGAAATAAAATCCAGCCTAAAATACTTAGCTGTGTGGCCCAGTCACTTAACCTCTATTTGCCTCATTTTCTTCATCTGTCAAATGAGAACAATAATAGCACCTACCTCCCAGTTTTGTTGTTAAGATTGAATGAGATAAGAATTGTAAAGTACTTAGCACATAGTGCCTGGCACATACTATACATTATTCAAAATGTTAAATGTTATAATATTATTATTGTGAATATTATAACATGTAGTTATAGTATAGAACATAGTATGTTGTATATTTTGATATGCATGTGTTATATGCTACATAGTTATAGTATATATACAATATGTACTTTCTATCATTATTACTATTTATATATTTACATATATAGTGTATTGAGGGCTTATGTTGCATACCTCCAGTAGAATATAAATTCCTTAAGAGAAGAAACTATTTTTTTGTCTTTGTACCCTCAGTATCTGGCAGTGTCTAGCATTAAGTGCTTAAAAATGCCCATTGATTGATTTTTTTTATCAGAGTATAAGAAACATTGGCTATTGCATGTGTGAAAGGTTAAATTTTGGTGGGTGTAGGAGTTTGAACAAAAGCCAGTGCACAGTTTATTAAACACAAAACACTTAATTTATTATTAGGAAATAGAGATAGGAAATAGGAAGGAGGAAAGTGAAAGTAAATTTACAATAGCTTGTATCTGTACCCTAGATCCCAATCCTAACTAAATTTCTCTAAAAAACCCTAATTCTATCTTATCTGTCTCAGAGGGCAGTATCTTCTGCTAGGCCAAAGCCCTCACCTACTCTCCTACTCTCACTATCTTAAATATAACCACTATCTACCTTATCTACCCAAGTTATTATAATCAATAAAGCTATGAAGGCCTTAATTCCATTCTCTGTCTCCAACCAGAGAGAGTGCTAGCAGCACATCCTCTCCCCAGGAGACCCAGATACAAAAGCCTTTTTCAAAATTCTAGCACTGAAAAAACTAAAAAAATAATATCTGAATGATTTACCCTTTGACAAATAGCCTTGTTGGTGGTCTCCTGAGTGCACTCAGTCTTTAAAACTAGGAAACTCTCATCAGTATTGCAAGCTGCTTATAAGTTCTCCTACAATTTATTCCCTCCTAACACAGGTTTTAAAGCAAAGTAGGTAAGGAAGAGATATTCCCCTATAATTTAAATAGCATGAATAATTCTTAAATAAATCTTAAATGATCATCTTTTAAGGCTATGAAAATATTTCATATATTTCTGTTGCCATCCTCCATTAGTTGAATTTGATGTTAATTTTACATTTCAAACAGAATCATCCAAAGTAAGAAATGAACATGGAATGAATATATTTAGCAACATATCCATTATTTAAAAGAAGCAAAGGCAAAAACATTTGACTATCTATTCATGTATGTTTCAGGAGAAAAAGTTCAAATCTAGAGGACAATTGTATTTATATACTGGTATTTAGTCTATGTAATAAATTAATTAATCCTTATGATTTGAAGCTTTTTTTAAAAGCTTGGTCTTATTATAGCTAAAGATAAATATATCTCTATTGAATTATTACCTACAATAAACACTTCAAAAAAAGTGAAAGAAATGAAAAGTGAACTTTCATATAAGGTCATGTAAAGAAAAAAAATTCTTAATGATTTGACAGTGAGGTAATAAAATGATGATATCAGAAATATAATCAAAAGGGGACAGCTAGGTGGCTCAGTGGATTGAGAGCCAGGCCTCGAGATGGGAGGTCCCGGGTTCAAATCTGGTCTCAGATACTTCCTGGCTGGGTGACCCTGGGCAAGTCACTTAACTCCTGTTCCTTAGCCCTTCTGTCTTGGAACCAACACACAGTATTAATTCTAAGATGGAAGGTGTTTAAAAAAAAAATACCATCAGAGAGGCACCCAATACCTACAAAAAGGCCTTACTTATGATTTAAAAAAAGATGTTCTTAGATTATATATAGTCTTCAACCCAAGGATATAGTCTGATAATCCCATATGAATCTTTTTTTTCCAAATGTATCTTGAAATATGTTATTGGAAATTTTGGGGTCTCTGAACTACATTTTTCATGAGCCCACTGGCTTCCTGTGGTAATTTTGGGGTCCTTTTCCCAAGAGCCCACTGGCTACCTGTTGTTATATGATGATGTAGACAGTTACATGATGACGTAGACAGGAAGATAAAATTGAGTGACTGGATTTGCACTTCCTCTTTGCTCTCTTGGCTTCTAATCCACCATGGGGAGAGGAGGTAACAGCACACATCTTTTAAATTGACTTAGCTAGCATGGCACATGGCTTCATTTTCTAATGGCTATGAATAAATCTTATAAAACCCATAATATTTCTAAAGCTATCCTTTTTATATTAATTTTATTACAGAAATTAGTAAAACTTCAGATTTTCTTTTTTCTTGTTTTAAAAAAGATATGATTTATTTTTATATGCACTTATTATCTACACCTTCCACTTCTTCCTTGTAATTGAATTTTTTAAATTTTTAACAATATAAAAATATGCATAGTTTGGGAAAGCAAATTCCCACATTAGCCTCATCTCAAAAGGCATCTATTCAGCATGTGTAAATGGAATTAGTTCCAGCCCATTCCTAGTTAGACTCGTACTTAACCTAGCCATAGAAATTACGTCACCCTCACCTTCCTTAGTGAGGAGGGGAGACGAGTTACCCACACGTGACAATAAGTAACAAATCAAGAATAAGGGACTGCCCTTTGGGCAGTCCAAATCAGTGTAGAGACTGCCATTTGTCCACTTGAATTAGAGGTGGACCACAGGAAGTGAGAAAAGACACTTTCTCTTTAAGTAAGTTGGTTACTTCCTCTGGAGGCAGTTCCCGCCTTGAACTTGGTGCTGAAGGAGCTCCTGAGACCACAGAACGCTTCCACTCTGTACTGTCACGTGGGTAAGTTAGGCTGACTTCCTTGGCCTACCTAGGCCGCTTCCAAACTCTGCCTATCTGGTTGCTGGGCCTTGTGGCTTGCAGCTTCATTTACTTAGCCTTTTAACCTTCTGTCCTCCAGGCCTGACCAGGCCTGGACTAGCCTCTCCCTTTCTCTTTATTCCTATACTTTTACCTTCCTGATTGTAAATAAACTTGCCTCAACCCTATGCTGACTTGGGTCTGATTTAATTATGGAATCAACCTGAATTGTTGATTCCTGGCGGCCACGTTTTAAATATATATATATATATAAAATACCTAAATTTTCTCTCTTACAAGCATTGTAAGTCACCTGTCTAGCAGGTGGTAGATATCATGTTTAACCTTCATTCCTCTGACATCATGGTTTACCATTGCATTTATCAAACTTCTAAAATCTTTCAATGCTGTTTTTCTTTATCCTACTGTCATTTTACAAATTGTTCTTGTTAGGCTAATTTCACTTTTTATAGACATTTTGCCAGTCTCCTGTGAAATTATTCATTTTGTTATTTCTGATGGTAAAATAATATTCCATTCCATTCATATTTTGCCATCCTCCAATTGTTAGGCATCTTAGTTTCCATTTTGGTGTTACTAAGAAAAGGATTGCTATACAAAATTTTCAACATATGGGAGCTTTCATCTTCCTTGGATCTCTTTGGAACACAGACTTAGACTTAGAGACATCCACAGCTCCATAAACAATACACTGTTGTGATTATTTTCCTATGTATCATTTTGTTTTTTCAGTCACATTTCTAAATGTAATCGTTATGAGGTAGAACCTCAGAGTTCTTTTAATTTGCATTTCTCAAATTATTAGTGATTTAAAATATTTTTAAAATATGATTATTGATAGTTTGGATTTCTTCCTTTGAAAACTGCACATTCATATACTTTGACCATTCATCTATAGGTATATTTCATTTTATTGCACTTCACCAATATTGCTTTTTTTAAATAAATTTAACAAATTGAAGGTTTATGGCAACTCTTGGTCAAACAAGCCTTTTAGTGTTATTTTTCCAACAGAATGTGCTCACATCAGGTCTCTGTATCACATTTGGGTAAGTATCAAAATATTTCAAACTTTTTCATTATTATTATATGTTGTGGTGATCTTTGATGTTACTATTGTAATTGTTTTGAGGTGCCACAAACTAAGCCTGTATAAGAGTATGAATTTGAGTCAATAAATGTTGTGTATTCTGACTACTCCAACCACTGGCAGTACCCTCTCTCTCTTCCTCTCCTAGAGCCCTCTTCCTTGACACACAACAATATTGAAATTAGATCAATTAATATTCTTATAATGGCCTCTAAATGTTCAAGTGAGAGGAAGAGTTAAATGAAGCAAACTTTAGTGTTGTCTTATTTTAAGGAATTTCCATAACATATGACCAAAAATGCGATTTGCCTCCAGTAAAAGAACTATCCAAGTTGTATATAGATCAAAGAATATTATTTTTACATTAGTTTATTTATGGTTTCATTTGGGAGTTTTCTTTTTATATGGGTATTCTCTTACAACAATGACCAATGTGGAAGTATGTTTTGCATAAAACATGTATAACCCAGATCAAATTGCTTACCATCTTCAAGAGTGGGAAAGGAAGAGAGGGAACAAGACAATTTAGAGGTTATAATTTTGGAAAATGTTAAGTTGAAATTTGTTATTGCATTTAATTGGAAAAAAATATCTTTGAATAGAGAAAAAATAAAATAAAATAAATGCTATCTACCTCTATTAAAAAAAAGAAAATAACTTTCCATAGTCACCCCAACCTTCAGCAGCCACCACCTGATAAATTAGCAGTCATCAACATCAAGGAAAGATCCTCCAGCAGCAGAACTGACTCACTAAAAACTCAGCAATAAAGTACTTTTAATTAAAGTATGAAAATGTTTTCAGATATAATACTATTACATCCTTAATAAACTATAGAATAGTATAGATATAACTGTTATAAGTACCTGGCCACCAAAAAATTAATGTGACTCGTTTTATCACAATATTCATCTTATTGCAGTGATCTGAAACCAAACCTGCAATATCTAAGACATATCTGTATTAGGAAATGACCCTTAATCTTTCAAATTTAATCAGTTTTTGTAAATCTTGGAAATGACATCGGGAAAACTTGTTACAAAGATGTTTTTCATAGTTAGTTGTATGCTTACTAATAGAAATTATTTTAGTTATTGGTTTTTGATATTAACTACATTAGTTTTGTTTGTACAAAATCTTCTTAATTTCATATAAAAATTGCTCATTTTATCTTCTCTGATAAAATCTTTCCTCTCTTGCTTGACCATAAACTCTCACTTTATCCATATATCTGAAAAATAATTTCTTTCTTGCTCCTCTAATTTGCTAATAGTCGCCTTTTCTATCCAAGACATATATCCATTTGGAGTTTATCTTGAAATATAGTGTGAAGAAAAAAAAAAGTCTTAAGAGACGACCAAGAGGAAAAAAAAAAAAGAAATATAGTGTGAGGTATTATCTGCACCTAATTTCTGCCAAAAAGCTTTAGTTTTCCCAGTAGTTTTTGTCAAATACTGAGTCCTTATTTCATTAGCTTGGGTCTATGTTTGCTAATGTATTTTTTTTCTTCTTTATGTTGTGTATCTATTCTGTTCCACTAATGAAAGTACTCTTTCTTAAGCAGTACAAAATACTTTTTGGTGATTGTTTTGTAAGATAGTGGAGATCTGATCTAATATTAATAGACTTCATTCCTACATTTTTCATTGTAACCTTGATATTCTTGATCTTTTGTTCCTTCTTGTGAATTTTGCTAACATTTTTTTCTAGCTCATTTTCTAGTTGGATTCACATAGTTCCTGGCAAATCTTGGTAGATAAATTCCCAGATATTTAATAGTTTCTATAGTTATTCTGAATGAAATTTCTTTTTCTGGTGCTTCCTGCTGATTTTGGTTGGTAATATGCAAGAATGATAATGTATGTAACATATGACTGCTGAATTTATCAATAGAATTTTTGAATAAATTTTGAATAAAAAGAAAAATAAAGTTTTCTATGTAAGTCATCATATCAACCACAAAAAGTGATCTCTCAATGTCTTTTTCTTGTTTTAGTGTTATAGCTAGAATTTCTAGAACTATGTTAAATAATAGTAGTGGTAATGGTCATCTTTGCTTTAACTTCAATCTTATTGGAGAAGCTTCTTACTTTTTCCCCATTGCATATAACATTTGCTCTTGGTTTTAGATAGATAATTACTATATTAAGGAAAGGCCCACTTATTCACATGCTTTCTAGTGTTTTTAATAGAAACTCATATTGGATTTTGATGAAAGCCTTTTCAGCATCTAGTAGTATAATGATGTTTTTTTTTAATTATTTGTGTTAGTAACATAGTTTATGATATACCATAATCTTCCTTATATTGAATCAACTGTTCATTCATGGTATAAATCCAACCTGGACATAACACATGACTTTTCCAATATGTTGTTGTAGCCTGTTTCCTAATATTTTACTTTAAAAATTTGTGTCAATTGTCCATTAGGGATATTGGTCTATAGTTTTCTTTATTTTGGTTTCCTTCTGGTTTAGGTATCTTGATCACATTTGTATTAGGAAAGATGCCTTCTTTTTAATTTCTTTTCAGTTTTTGTAATATTGAGATTAATTGTTCTTTTATGTTTGATAGAATTCACTTGTAAATCATCTTGTGCTAGACTTCTTTTTCCTGTTTGGAAATTTATTTATGACTTGTTCAATTTCTTTTTCTGAAGTTGGACTATTTAGATATTCAGTTTCTTCTTTTGTTAATCTAGGCACTTTATTTTTTATAACCATTCATTTCCTCTAAGTTATCAGTTTGATTAACATATAATTAGGCATATTCACCAGAATAGAAAGAATTGATGGAATCTGAATGCAAATTGAAACATACCACTTTTCACTTTATCTCCTTCATGAATTCTTTTTCTTGTATAAATAATATGTGTCTTCTTACACAATAAGACCATTAGTAACCAATGACAAGGCAAAAAAATGGCAAAAAGCCTGGCATAACATGGCATAAAGAGTATCTTCTTTATGATAGCTCTATAATATGAAGGCTAGGTAGGATTTGGTGAGAAGAAGAAGAGAGAGAGCAAGTAAGGATATGGACCTATGTGTGTAAGAAAATAGAAATGGGAAACAAGCATACATGTTATGTTTGAAGAACAATGACAAGAAGGTGAAAAGTAGGAGTCTAGGCTTGAAGGTGGGAGTGAGTCTGTCATATAAAAAGAACCACAGATAGCATACTCTGTTTAAAGATGGAAATTCACCTTAGGGAGCACTGAGAGATTAGACTCTATAAAATGTGGCGTCAGAAGATGGACAGCCTTGAATTTAGGTATTTCCCTAGGCTCTTGTAGAAAATGGCAGAGGAGGGGGAGGAGACTGCAGTCCCCAGTCAGAAGTAAAATATCTCTTTAACAGAAAGGCAACAGAAATGTTTGGACCTTAGGGTATATTATAGATCTTCTAGTCCAATGATTCTTAAACATTTTGGTTTCAAGACTCCTTTACATTCTTCTTTTTGTAAAGATATTTTATTTTATCAATTACATGTAATAACAAATTTCCACTTAAGATTTCCAAAGTTATATGATCCAAATTGTCTCCCTCCCTCATTTCCCTCCTCGTTGAGGAGATGGTAAGCAATTCCATCTGGGTTATACATGTATTATGATGCAAAACACATTTCCATATTGTTCATTTTTGTAAGAGATACTCATATAAAACCAAAACCCCAAAATTAAAATCCAAATAAATTAAAATGAAAAACCGTATCCTTTGATTTGCATTGTGATTCCAACTGTTCTTTCTCTGGAGGTGGACAGCATTCTTTGGCATAAGTCCTCCAAAATTGCATTGCTGAGAGTAGAAAGTGGATCATTTCACAATATTGCTGTTATTGCTAACTTCACTCTCCATCAGTTCATGTCTTTCCAGCTCTTCCTGACATTATCTTCCTCATCATTTCTTACAGTACAATATTATTCTGCCATAATCATATACCATAATTTGTTTAGCCATTCCCCAACTGATGGGCATCTCTTCAATTTCCAATTCTTTTCCACCACAGAAAGAGCAGCTATAAATATTTTTGTACAATTAGGTCTTTTCCCCTTTTTATTTATCTCTTTGGAATACAAACCTACTCTTTCGCAATCTTAAAAATTATCAAAGATCCCTTTCCAAGAGCTTTTTTTATTGTGAGTTATATATATCAACACTTATAGAATTATAAAAACAGTTTTGACCTTGCAGACCTCCTGAAAAGCCTGAGGAAAACTGAGGAATCTCCAGACCACACTTTGAGAACTGCTTTTCTAAGAAAACACTCTCACTTTGCAGGTGAAGAAACTGAATTCCTCATAATTAGAAGCAGAATAAGAACTAGAAGACAGTTTTCTGGAGTAATAATCCTTTACTTCCTATTATGTCGTACTATTCCACAAGAAGTGTATTAGAGAGAAGAATCTGGAAGACAACTATGGTATGGAAAAGTGGGGCAAAGACAGGAAATTCAGAGATTAACAAGGTAGTAATGCTTGTGCTAATCTAGGGAAGAATGATGAGAACTTAACCATTTTAACATGGCCTACAAATTCAAATGGCAAATAAAAAAAAGTACTACTAAAATGCAGAATCCTTTGCTTTGCCTACATTGTTCATTGGTTCTTATTTTTTCCTAACTAATTCAACTCTTCTGGAGAGTAGTTTTTTTTCAGGGGGTTGTTTGTTTTTTATAGCACATCTCTTAGTATTCTCATTTTGTAACTCTGGCAGGAAAAAATTGATGGAATGATAGAAGGTCATAAAGCAAGCCCAGAGTAGGGTCTGGCACAAAAATTAAAATCTTTTAACTTTCTAGCCAGCCAAAGTCTCCTCCTTCTGTCAGGACAGCACAGAAGCCAGCTCTAAGCACTAAATGGAAAAAAATGAAGAAGAAAAGAGATGAGTCATAGATATGTCTTTATTTTTAGATTTAATGAAATAAAAAGAGCTTATCTCATTCTGAGTGTATTTGCTTTACTATTAACAATTAAAAAAAGTCAAGAAATGCAGAAGAGCAGAACTTGTTTCTAATAACACCCCATAAGATGTCAGGAATTATAATCAAAAACAGTTTTGTACGGTCAGTGACATAGTGCTTAAATAGTTCCTCATTATAGGAAGGCAGTCTACAAAAGACTAAGAGCCATAACCATCACTAAAGAAAATTGCATGAAATTTACCCTCAGTTATGGCGAGAAATGCAAAAAGCTAGAAAGAGACATTGGAACACCAAATGGCCACTATTATGGAGGCTGCTACAGAGAGAGAGAGAGAGAGAGAGAGAGAGAGAGAGAGAGAGAGAGAGAGAGAGAGAGAATAAGCCTATTGGTAGCAATTATTTTTATTAACTATGTACTAAAATATAAGTTCCTTCATGTCTGCACTCAAGAAGCTTGATTACTAGATGTGGGAATGGAGTGGTAACCATTATACCTAAAAGAAGTAAATAAATAAAATGAATGAATAAATAATTTATGATAAAAACTGAAAGAAAGCTTAAAGGTAGGAGTGTTAGAGCAAGTAAAAGTCAATTATTAAAATTTTCAGCTTTGATAAGCAAGATGATTTCAGAAAAAGCTGGAAAGATCTGCAGAAACTGATGCAGAGCAAAATAAGTGGAACTGGGTGAACACTGTACACAGGAAGAGCGTTATTGGATGATGATTATCTGTGAAAACTTGGCTACACTCAGTGATGCAATGATCTGAGATAATCCCAAAGAATTTATGACAGGGAATGCTATCCACCTCCAGAGAAAGAACTGTTGGAGTCATCCCTCACATCAGTATATCTCTGGCTTTATTTTGGGGTTTGGGTTATGTATGAGTGTGCTCTTACAACAATGAGCAATGTGGAAGTGTGTTTTACATGATGGTAAAAAAAAAGTTTTAAATTTAAATTTTTTTTAGCATTTACACTTTGGAAATTGGCAAAAGCTACAAAAGTGCTTGGCTTATTGGGATTTCTTTCCCTGGACAATAAAGTGATGGAGAGAATGGAGATTAAACTTAAAAGCATGTCATGCATACATTTGGGGAGGTGGAGAATTGATTGTTATACATTCCCATAAGTTAAAGGAACACTCCTCTCCACAACAAAATGTGCTAAAAGGGATGTTAGAGAGAGAAAGACATTAAGGACTATTTAGTACAACTCCTTCATTTTACAGAGAAAGAAACTGAGCATCTAGAAAATAGAACTAATTGCCTAAGATTACAGCTCATTTAAGTCTTACTAAAATTAAGACTCATCTGAGAAAGCATCAAATGAAGTTCAAAGCTCACAAATTCACAAATGTTAGAGCTGTAGGGAACTTCAGATCAAATGTGGGCATTAGAGCCTAACATCCTGATTCCAGAAATCTGGCCTCCTTCAGGACATGAAGTACTAGTCCTTCCTGAGCTTCAGGCCCTGGAAATATAATTTGGGACAAGCAGCTAAACCCAGAAGGCCTCTTGGACCTTCCAAGTGGATTTAAGCCCTAATCTCAGCCATTCCCCTCAGGAATCTTGGGAAAATGCTAGTAAACTGGGAGAGCAAAGTTTTCAAGGAAAGAAAAGTTCCTGGGGATGAGTCAAAGGGTTCCCCAAAAAGGCATGGCTCTCCAGCAAAATCTGAAAGGTTGTCTCCCTCCTCTGGGCTGATATGTTTTAAATTTAAATTTTCCCACCATCCTTCTCCCCTTGTGTACTATATTGAGGGGTGATCACTTCTATATTTAGTAGTTATTTCCCTTCCTCAAGGCAATCTATTATCTATCCCATACAGGGCCAGAGCTCTAATTTACCCTGTTTTCACGTTTCAGTGCAGCCCCAAACTCTTTCAGTCTGGCCTTATTTCCCAACACCAGAAAGAAAGTTTGAAAAGTTGGATAGGACAAAATTCCAGGGGAAAGGAAAAGTTTCTGAATAAATGAGGTGAAGGAATCCCCAGGAAGATACAAGTATACAGGAAAAGAAAAGAGTGGTCTACTTTCCCCTCCCCTTCATCTCCTGAAGGACTTCCCTGCCTTCATGATCTAATTATCAGCCTGTCTCTTTCTCAGTCCCCCACTGATCCCTGGACTCTGTCCTCTCCCTGGGCCATAAGACAACCTAGGAGATAGCCCTAGAAGGGCCACTGTTATTGATCTTGAAAGACTCCTAAGCCAAGATCAAGCCTTCCTCTTCACTAGGCAAGACCAAAGTTTGAATTCCATTTGCCAAATCTCTTGCCTTTTCTTTCTCCTCATCCAAGAAATCAGGGATACAATTGAAAGACTTCTCCAATGGAAACTCACCTGCTCCAACTGTCCAGAGCTCCACTACCTGTACACCAGGCTCTATCCTGCCTTGTTCCTTAGAGGAATACAAGTGCTATCAGTGAGCACTTCAAATTTCTCATCCCTGGGCAGTTTCCAGAATCTAAAACCTAGCTATAGCCTCCACAACAGAAAGAACCTCTTTATACTTGTAAACTACTTACTTCTCAGCACAACTGAGGCATTCCCTCACAAATGGAACCATGAAAAACTACTCAAGATTTAGGGATTCTGTAGGTCAGGACCAACTCAAAGCAAAGCTCACAATCCCCCCCACATCCCGCAGATATGTTTGTTTTCATCAGCTATTAGGGAACTCATGTGACTAGGGAACATGAGTGAATGGATGCAAGTCAGGAACCCACATGGCCAGAGAACATATATAATGGGCAAATCATTTCTACTGAGTTTCAGGTCTGCAAATGTCGTCTGGTGACTCCATCATGCTTATCTTTCCTGGGTCTCATGTTGTCAACGTTTTCTGCAATGGGTTATGCTGCCTCTTTGGGACATCTACTGGTCTCTTCATTTAAAAATTGCTCTCTCATGCCATCCTCAGTATCTGAAGGTATAAGAAGGTTACCTACAGGCATACTCACTCTGCTCCCATAAGGTGTATTGGCTAGCAAGCCTCTCCCAGATCAAGGACAGTTTAATAGCTCTTTTATAAGTAACCAAGTCTATGGGACATCAAGAGAAGTTAGAAAACACCACAGAGCCCAAAGGGCTTTAAAAGACTCTCTGCCCTTTGATCCAGTCATACCACTTCTGGGTTTATACCCCAAAGAGGTAATAAAGAAAAAGACTTGTACAAAAATATTTATAGCTGTGCTCTTTGTGGTGGCAAAAAAATTGGAAAATGAAGGTATACCCTTCGATTAAGGAATGGCTGAACAAGTTGTTGTTTCTGCTGGTGATGGAATATTATTGTACTGAAAAGAATAATGAACTGGAGGAATTCCATATGAACTGGAACGACCTCCAGGAATTGATGCAGAGTGAAAGTAACAGAACCAGGAGAGCATTATACACAGAGACAGATACACTGTGGACAATCAAATGTAATGGACTAGCAACAATGAAATGATTCAGGACAATTCTGAGGGACTTATGAGAAAGATCACCATCCACATTCAGAGGAATAACTATGGGAGTAGAAACCCAGAAGAAAAACAACTGCTTGATCACATGGTTCGATGAGGATATGATTGGGGATGTAAACTCTAAACAATCACCGTAATGCAAATATCAATAATATGGAAATAGGTCTTGATCAATGACACATGTAAAACCCAGTGGAAATGCATATTGGCTATGGGAGAGGGCTGGGAGGAGGGAAGGGAAAGAGCATGAATCATGTAACCCCGGAAAAATTTTTTTAATCAATTAAAAAAAAGAAAAAAGAAGAAAATACCATAGAAATGCTCCCAAATTAAAATTGTCTCTATATTTTTAATTCACTATGCTTGATGTTAATTCTAAGATTTTAGACACAGATAACTTTCCAAATTAGGATTAGGAAATTCCTTTTAAATTATGTTATTTCCATTATTGGAACTCAATCCTCACAAAACTTATTTCAGTGCCTATGTCTCACATTCTCCAAAAAAACTTAGGGCTTAGTTATGTGGAGGTTAAAGCAACAAAACATAATTTCTTATGTTTTTGCTGTATCTCTACATTACAACAATCTTAATTTTTTCTGAATTTTTAGTATTTTAATTTTATCCAGTTTGAATTTAGTATTGAAACTAGTCTAACATGGGCTGTGGTTTTTCAGTCCATACTTTCCATCTTAGAATCAATACAGTGTGTTGGTTCCAAGGCACAAGAGAATTAAGGACCAGGAAATGGGAGTTAAGTGACTTGCCCAGGGTCACACAGGTAGGAAGTATCTGAGGCCAATATAGGCTATTTTTGAGGAATTTTATTTTTCATTTCTTTCTCATTTGTGATATGCAATTGGAATCCACTGTAGTTGTAACTAGTGATTTTGCCTTGATGGTAATTTTCTTATAATTGATATTGCTGACAAATGCTAATAATTAGCATTGATACTAATCTGCATGCTTGTTTTTATTGTTTTTGCTATGTGTCACTTATTTAGAGCAGGGCTTTATAATGAGAGATGTGTTAAATGTTTAAAAACTAAAAAAAATTTAATTTAAATTTTAAAAAATGTTTAACAACTCTCCAGAAGAAAAAACAAAGGATTTGTGTAGCTTACTTTTAAATTTTATCTACCTCATTACTTTTTCACCATCACTTTCTTAAGTCTAGGCAATCAAAAAGTAATAAAAACAAATCCCAATTTGATTCATTTGCTGATTTCCAAAGTGCAAATACACTGAGAATGCAACAATTGTTCCTCACAAAATGGTTCAAACTGGCTCCAATTCACATCTGCTTGTGGCATGAAACTAAATGGACAATTCACTCTCATACTATCATATATCAGATACTATCATTATGGGTCAATCAAGTATAAAAATATGAGTGTTGCATGTGAAATATATTTTCATTTTCTGGGCATTGATTTCATGAGGGGATTTCTAAAATTTGGGATAGACTCTAAGTATAATGAGATTATTACAAAAATGTTGAAAGACAGTATCTAAAAGGACTAGAGGATTATAAAATAGTTTGTGGTAAAATGAGGACTGAAGAATTCATAAAAGATATGTGGACTGCCAGGTTCCTTTGACTACCTAAAATTACCTGAGAAAAATGTACATAGGGAATAATACCTGGAAGTTGGCTTTTAGCCACACACACACCCTTCTGAAGTGAAGGAATTCTGTAAAAATTTGCAGCTCAGCAGTTCAGACATGGAACCAGGTCTGCTCTAGAAGATTAAGCAATAAAAATACTGAGGCAAGATTCTTTCCTTCTGCATCAGACACTTCCTCTGAGGAAGACCAATTTTGTATTTTCTCAGAAAAATAAAAAAAGGAAATTTTTATCTTTGTTAAGGAGAAATAATTCCCTGATCCTCATAGAGAAAGGGCCAAAAAAGAACAAAATTAGATTTATTATTGAAGATAAGCATATTAAGCCTAAGATGAGGACATTCTCTGAGATAATATCATGTTCCACTGGGAAATAAACATGAGAGTTTTTGACAAACAAGGCAGTTATATAAGTTAGAAAAGATGAGTAGGTTAATGGAATGACTCATAAGGTCAGCTTGCAACTCATAGTCTCTGAATGACACTCAATCTCAACTGGTGAACCTACTTATAAAAAAGGAGAGAAAAATGAATTTGATGTAGGATACAAGCCAAGCATATGGTTTCTTTGTGGAAATGACTATCCAGTACAAAAAGAAGAAACCACCAAGTTTGAAGTTCATGTGAATGGCTGATTAAAGAAATTACTACTGAGAGGAACAAGAAAGCCAAAGGCAGATGATTAGTTAAATTGCATAATGGCACAGCATGGAAATAAAATGGTGCCTTGCTGGCCCCAACATGAAACAACCTCTATTATATTTCATAAATTTGATGAGCATTGTTATGCAGGATGAAGTGTGAGCACAGAAGTACCAAGAGAAGGCAGCTCATCCAAACCTAAAGCTCCTTTTCATGTCACACTGCTGATATAAATTCATTGTTAAAGCCCATAGAATATCTGACAATAAGTGAGAAAAACTATGAGGAAAAGTATTGTACCTGGAAAATGAATAGAACAAAAGAATGGAAGCCAAGCTAGCCTGACACACAACCATCAGAACAAAGGGAAAGTCAGAGTCAGAGCTACATCTATTATATCTAGGGGGAAAATGACCACCAAAAAAATTGTGATATATTAATGGAATTTTGGAATCTATGAAAGAAATACTAATGTCAACCAAGTAATGGTTTCCCTCAGACTGATATGTCCAGACCCAATAAGAATAAATGGAATTAGGAGCAGCTAGGTATTTCAGTGGGTTAAGATCTAGGCCTAGAGACAGAATGTCCTGGGTTCAAATTTGGTCTCAGACATTTCCTAGTTTTGAAACACTTGGAAACCCAATTTACTCTCATTGCCTGGCCTTTACCACTCTTCTGCCTTGGAAACAATATACAGTATTGATTCTAAGATGGAAGATAAATATATTTAAAAAAAATAAATGAAATTTCAGCTTTAATTAGAACTAATTCCAGGTTATTCAGGATATTGAGAGAATACTACAAACAAACTGGAACTCAGTACCTTACCATTTATGTCACCTAGGCAGTAGTACACAGAAGGGGAGAGTCTAGTAATGATTACGAACATTGTTGACACGTATTGGCTCTTCAACCAGAGAAATTTAACTTTGAGGATTGCCTCATTCCAGAGGAAAGGAAGGAGTAGTTGAAGCAACTGCCCAGCAACAAGACACAAATGAGAATCGGAAAATGTCTAAAGACAAATTCACAAGATAATCAACAACATCATTATGATCATTAGTAATTGCATAGCCCCTACTATATGGCCGACTGCGCTAAGCACTTTATAAATATTATCTCACTCAATCCTCAAAACAGCTCTGAGAGGGAGGTACTATAATCTCCATCTTTTAGTTACAAAAACTGAGGCAGATAAAAGTTAAATGACTAGCTCACAATTGCACAGTGTCTGAGGTTGAATTTGAACTCATGTCTTCCTCATTCCAGGACCAGCTTTCTAGCCTCTCAACTTATCTAATTATTTCCCATTTATCTTGTTTCTTTGTTTATACATATTTATATCTGAGACTCAACTTCCTTGGTTATAAAATGGGAATGGTGAATGGAACTAGAGCTCCTCTGAGGTTCTAGAATCTAGACCTTTTTAACCCAACAAAATGATCTGTACTCTAAAATGGCCTTACTTCTGTGCAGCAAGGTAAAGACAATAAATAATAATAATAATAATAATAATAATAGCTAGCATTTTATAGTGCTCTCTAAAATATATATTTAATTTTCAGTTCTGTATAAAAACAATTTTTGATGATTGTTTTCTGTCATTTTAAGATTCAGATTTTCTCCCTTCATCCTCTGCAGGTGGTAAATAGGCTGATATATGTTATAACCAATGTTTCCATGCAATATGTATTCCCATATTGTTCATGTCATGAAAGAAACATATCACACATAAAATTAAAAACTCATGATGGAAATGAAGTGGAAGATGGCACGCTTTGATTTGCAGTCAGACTCCACTATTCTTTCTTTGGCTGTGTTTAGCATTTTTCATCATGTATCCCTTATGGATATCTTGGGAACTTGCTTTGCTGAAAATGGTTTAGTCTCTCACAGTTGATAGCAAAAGATTTCCTTAACAGTATGCAGATTCTGTTATATTGTTCTCTTGGTTCCGCTCACTTCAATTTCCATGAATTCATATAAGTCTTTCTGGGTTTTTCTGAATTCACCATTTGTCATTTCTTATTGCACAACAGTATTCCATTACAGTCATATATCACAGCATGTTTCTCCATTCCCCAAGTGATGAGTACCCCCTCAGTTTCTAATTTTTTGCCACTACTAGTAAAGATATTTTGGTACAGGTAAACCCTTTTCCTTTATCTATGAACTCTGTGGGAAACAGACTCAGTAGTGGATGGTATTGCTGGGTCAAAGAGTATGCTTAGTTTTTATGGCACTTTGAGCTTAGGAGAACCATATTGTTCTCCAGAATGGTTGTTATCAGTTCACAGTTTTACCAGCAGTGTATTAGTGTCCCAATTTTCCCATATTCCCTCCAACATTTAATCATTTTCTTTTTTGGTCACATTAGTCAATCTGATAGATGTGAAGTATTATCTCAGAGTTGTTTTAGTTGGCATTTCTCTAATCAATAGTGTTGTGAGGAAGATTACTAAATTATTGTTTAGGAAACTTAGCAGGCAGGGCTGAAGAATTCTAAATGGAATGGGGAAGCAGGAAGTGTGTTTCTCTCTCTGAGATGGACTCCATGGTGGTTGGGGACAAGTTGTAACTGACTCCTGGGAGACCTCAGAGGAAGTGGAGTTTGTATCCTGATTTCCTGATATCCCTAAGGAGGATTTTGCCTGTGGGAGGTTAGGTAGAGACTATAAATTCTAACCTGAGTTGCTGGTCAGCTCAGGTTGGTTTAGCTCCCTGACTTACCCAATTGAAGGAGTACTGGCTGAAGTCCTGGGAAAGCTGTACCATCGCTGGATTGTGACATGATTCTGCAGTGAGGATATCCCACTTTCCTTCCTGATCTCCATTGTGCCCTGTCCTGCTATAGGTTTAACTTAGTGTAGATAAGTCCATTCCCTGTCCCTGAGGCTTGCCCATAGACTGATAGAATAGAAACCCCTTCTCCCTCCTTAAACTATAGTTTCCTTAAATTAAACTTGTTTATAAGCCCTCTTGTCATTTACTTACTAGTTTCACAGACTCCCTGTATAGGTGGATCAGGGTGACAGTTAAGGCCTAACTGTCACTTCTGTCAAGTGTCATTTCCCCAAACAGCTAAACCCAGTTTCCCTGGCTTGTTTGGTCCTAGACTATTGTCCATTCTTGTCTCCTACTCACCCTTCTGAACCCAGATAAATATTTAAGTTAACTTCCCTTGTTTTCTCCATAAGAATAGTGATTTGGAGCACTTTTTCCATATGATTATAGTTTTAATTTCTTCCTCTGAAAATTACTTGTTTGTATCCTTTGACCATTTTTTAATTGGGAAATGCTTTGTATTCTTTTAAATTTTACACAGTTCTCTATAAATTTGAGAAAAGAGGCCCTTGTTAGAGACATTTGCTGTCATTTTCCCCTCACATTTGTTGTTTCCCTTCTAATCTTGGTTGCATTGGTTTTGTTTATACAAAACCTTTTTAATTGCATGTAATCAAAATTATCTGTTTCATTTTCCATAGAGTTCTTCGTATCTTGTTTGGTTATAAACTCTTGCCTTATCCAAGTAAACTTTTCTATGTTCCCCTAATTTTTGTTTATGATATCACTCTCTATAGATCAAGTACAGTGATATCTCAGTATTTGTAGATAAACCATCAGAAAACAACTGGTGAAATACAAAACCAATGAAAACTAAGGCAATTATTTCCATATGAATCAATGTAAATCCAATTAATTCATTCTAGACACTCTAAAATACATACCAAAAGCACATTTTATAGAGAAAAAATATAGTGTTCAATACTAAAAAAATAATAAATGAATATAAAAGACTAATGTGAAGAATAAATGAACATTTAACATAGCATTTACCTTTCTGAAGACTTTTCTTGGCATATGGAAGACAGTGAGGAGGGGAGAGGTTATTGTTTGGAAGGGGAATCCCCCTCCATAACGACCTTAGGTATCAAGGCACTCTCTGGAAAGACTTTAGAAAGAAGCTGACATGTAGAGGAGCTGTTACCTTGATTATGTCCCTCTTCTCAGCTGAGATACTATCGGAGAATTTCTATTTGACTGAAATGAGATATCTCATTCACAATGAGGAAGCTCATTCATTTTATATATTACCAGGTACATATTCTCCTCTGTATGCTTTATTTGATTTTCTTTTGCTCTCTATACGGATAAAAGGATTTATTTGCTCTTGCTTTTCAATACATGTATTGCTTACACAGAGCAGGAGAATGCATGGGTAGCCCTTGGTTTTCGCAAAATTAGCATCAAGGTCAAGTGGGCACACTGACAAAATCCAAGGCAAGTGATGAAAACTGTGACAATTTTTTTTTGCAAAAAAAATCCACAAAATGGAAACCAATGATAACTGATGTCAATGAAAAGCGAGGTATTACTGTATCTATTTTAACTTTATCCTGGTATATGGTATGAGATGCTGGTCCTTGCCTAGTTTCTGCCATACTGCTTTCCAGTTTCCCCAGCAGTTTTTGTTAAATGGTGAGTTCTTTCCCCAAAGGTTTGGGTCTTTGGGTTTAACAAACACCAAATGCTAAGAACATTAACTACCTACTGTTGATTACCTAATTTATTCCATGGATCCACTAATCTATTTCTTAGTCAGTTCCAGATTGTTTTGATAATTATCATTTATAGTATAGTTTGAGATCTGGTATGGCTAAGCCTCTTTCCTTCATTTTTTTTCATTGATTCCCTTCTGATGTTTTTGACCTTTTGTTCTTCCAGATACATTTTATTGTTGTTTTTTCTACTTCCATGAAATAATGCCTGAATAGTTTGAGTTGTATAGCATTAAATAGGTAAATTGATTTAGGTAGGATTGTCATTTTTTTATATTGGCTGGGTACATTGTACTTTAATATCTGCAAAGTACTTCACATATATTTCCCATTTGATTAGCACAACAACCCAGGGAGGAAGGTACTATTATTTCCCCCATTTTACAGATGAGGAAATTAAGGCTGAGAGATGTTAAGTTATCAGACTATCCCCCATGGTCATATAGCTAATGTCTACTGTAGGATTGAACTCAGATCTCTCCTGATTCAAAGTCCAGCACTCTTACTAGCTGTACCACTAAGTTTTTTGAGAGTCTGGAAGTGATGCCTAACAACAATGACCTGCTTAACTTCCTTCCAAATGGTATCCTGGAGTTGCATGTTGGCTTTTTTAGTCAGTTTTTGCCAAGGCTTCCCTTCAAATTTACTTTAACTAGAATTCAACTATATAAAATGTTAGCAGTGGGGCTAACACACACACAGTGATATTTGCCCTGGACCCTGCATTCCTGCAGGGATACCCTTATTTTTCTTACCTTATATCTAAAATCTACAAAGTACTGACCTATGAAATCACAACTCAGATTATGAATCAAACCTTTTAGTCAAATTAAACAAAATTTCTTTGCTAGACCTGGATTAAGTTTTTTTCCTATTCCTGAAGCAAATGGAAATCAACATATTATCCCTGGGGCAATATTATATAACACTATTCAGTGATCACTTATCCTCAGTTACTGCACAGAGAATGCCACAAGGGTCTTCAGCGCTAAGTGCCTTCATGACAAAACACAGAGAGATTGCCTCTTAAGTGAAAATGCTCGTATAAATAATTTTTAGTACAGAGATCCATTGTGAATGATATTGGTCATTAGTGAAGAGAACAAATAAAGAAAATTAGTAGAGCAGAAAATTTTCAATGGCATGAACATTGGACACGTGCCAAGCATTTGATGCAGCAGTCTATTAATTGTCTTTCCTTACAAACTGACTTTGTTTAGTTTCCTTCTTTTTTTTTAAACTGTCAAATGGATGATCATTTTTCAACATCTACATTAAACAGTGACATCCAGGGGCACAGTACTTTCACAATGCATGAGGGATTAGCAACATGATTCTTCCTAAAGTTAATTGGGTTTGAATAGTCAGATCTTCACACATCCAGAAAACCTACCCCCTTTGTCTGAAGCAAAGTTACAATTAATGTCTGTGTCTCTTGGGTTTTCAGGCAGCTGCTTCAAGCAACTTCTTTCACCATGTGAAAAGCTGGATGAAAGATCATGCTTCTTTTTGCCTGGGCAAAGAGAAGGATTCATGCATGCTGAATTTCTTTCTGCTTGGTTTAGTATGTACTTTGGGGCACTTAAATTATGGGCATAAATGTCTAAATTACAGTTTTAAACTTTTCTATCACAAGGATTTTATGAGGGTATTCCTGGAGAAATGACAGCAATATATAAAATCATTAATAACATTACCAAAGTAAGTAAAAAATGGGCAAAGAAAAAACATCTTAATTTCAAGAAAACACATAGGAAACTGCTTAACACATTGTCTTTCCTGCACATAGTTGTCACTTAAAATGCTGGTGGATTAATTCGCTAAATGACCAGTAGTTTAAGGTCAAGGATGTTTCTTTGAGAGTAAACTTTTCTATAATGCAAATGATTGACCCATAAGACCTGTTTGTCAGTATAGGAACACTCTAATAATTTAATTTCTAGAAAAAAAGTATTCCAATAATAATGACTTTACCATTCTACAGTTTATAAAGTTCTTTCCCATGCTTTATCTCCTGATTCTCATAATAGCCTTGTAGGACAGACTTTGTTATTCCCATTTTACACATAAGGAAACTTCAGTAGGAATTAAGATAAGAACACACTAATCACTGAAAGATTCAGAAGCCAAAGGGACAGGGAGAATGAGAGGGCAGAACTTGGTCTCACTGGGGAGGTATAGGGTGGAGGGATGAGGGGAACAATATGGAACACCAAAAGGATGCTTGTGCTCAAATCAAAGGCCCATCTCAGGCAGGAGTCGGGCTTTATGGGCTAGTGCAAGAGACTAAATTGTCCTCATATTAATATAGACCAATGGGCAAAGGATGAGTGTCCTCAGATTATAGGGAATTTTAACAGCTCAGGGAAACCAGTCAAATGAGAAAATAATAGCATATTAGGGGTGGTGCTACCTTAAGCAAACATGCAGTGCTCCATAGGTTAGGGAGGAAAGTTCCAAAGCCAACACTCTACAGCTACTGAGAAGCCCACTCTGAGTGAGACCTAGTGATTTACCCAAGATCATTTGGGCAATTGCCCATTTGTTTTTAATAAGTAAAATAAAATATGTAAACAATAAAATATACAAGTACTCAATTATCAATGTTTTTATTTTAATTAACAAATTTGATGTCTTTTTATAATACTCATGAAAATGCTGTATTTATTATAATATAGTTATTATAAATGCTATAATGCTTATAACAATGTATTACTTGTTAAATTATGGAATTATTAAGTAAAAGTAATATTACTTAATTAAATTTAATAAATAAAATCCTCATTTTACACAGGATTAATTTTTTTCTTGTGTCTCTTTTATAACTCCATCACATTTAAGGTCATTCATTCCTCCTCTCAAAATTCTAAAATGTATCTTTTTTTTCATGGATTTTTTAGTTATAATAGCTAGCTAGGACAGGTAGCTATTTTATTTCCCAATTTAAGACCTTGGTTTTATCTTCATTTTTAATTTCTCTCTCTCTCTCTTTTTTTTTTGACAGACTGCATCATATCCATGTAAAATGTTGGTACTGAGGTTCCATGATCAATCTAAGGTCCTTGTAGGATAACAAGCCTTTGTTTTAGAGTTTGGATACATCTCATTTATTAGAGCTGAATTAATTAGTTCTGGCTCTTGTGAGTCTGAACTACTTTTTTGTACTAGGTCTATCAAAAAAAGACAAAAAAAGAGATGGGGCAGCTAGGTGGTTCAGTGGATAAAGTGCTGGATCTGAAGTCAGGAAGACTTCAATTCACATTTGGCCTCAGACACACACAAGCTGTGTGGCCCTGGGTGAGTCACTTAACTTCTGTTTTTGTTAGGAAACTACTCCAAAAATGACATCTAAGTTGCATTTTGAAAAGAATTCCAGATGTGGAATCAGAAAGACTCATCTTCCCGAGTTCAAATCTGGCCTCAGATACTGACTAGCTGTCACTTAACCCCATTTGCCTCAGTTCTTCATCGTAAAATGATCTGGAGAAGGAAATGGCAAAACATTTTATCTTTACCAAAAAAAAAAATCCCAAATGGGGTCAAGACAAGTCAAATACAAGTGAAAAATAACTCTATAAAAAAAGGTCAATGGTAGGGTTTATTTTTCCCTTTTGTCCTTTTTTTTTTTTTTTCGTTGTTCTTAAAATAGATCAGAGAGCAGCATAGCTAAGAGCTGACCAGCATTTTAAGAGGAAGAACTTATTTATACACAGCCCTTCCTAATGCTGGTAGCTACTTTGAAGTAGAGGAATGGGAGGAGAAAATTGTTGCAAAATTTTTCCCAGTTATTTATTTCCCTTCTCATTTTAACAACATTGGATTTGCTTGTGTGAGAACTTTCAAACTTCAAAATTGACCATTTTATCTTCTGACATCCTCTCCATCTCTTGTTTGGTCCCTCTCATCTATCTGAAAGGTACATTTTTCCTTGTTGCTCTAATTTCCTCATGATATCACTTTTGATATTTAAATTATCCATAACAGGGATACCTTAGAGATATTTCAGGTTCTGTTCTAGACCACTGCAACGAAGCAAATATCACAATAAAATGAGTTACAAAAACTTTTAAATTTCCCAGTGCATATAAAAGTTATGTTTATCACAGAAGAAAAACAACTACCTGGTCACATGGGTTGATGGGGATATGATCGGGGATGTAGATTCTAAATGATCACCCTAGCGCAACTATCAATAATATGGAAATAGATCTTGATCAATGACAAATGTCAAACAGCTAATAATTGTTTGAGGTTGGATTTGAATTCACTTCTACCTGACTCCAGGCTCAAGGATCTCTCCACTTTGTCACTTAGCTACCTTAGGTGGTGGACCATCCCTGATATTGAACCTGTTATGTTTAAGACCAGTATGTCAGACACTGGGCCTTGAGTTAATAACATCTATCAATCAAAAAGAAATGTGTCTATTTAGGCACAACATAGTGTTAGGTCCTGTGCAAACCAAATCAGTTTGAGATGGCCTCTGTCCTCTAAAAGCTTATAATCTCACATTCCCCATTCAAATATCTTTTCATTGCTATTTTACCCAGAAGGAAGATCCGGGTTTTAGCATGCGAGGGCTGGACTATCTAGTTCAAACTCTTCATTTTATTGTTGAGGAAATTAGATTCCAGAAAGGTGAAGGATCATGTCTAAGGTCACACAACTAGGAGAACTAACATATCACACCAGATCATTGGACCTCAGATTCTTCCTTTGTAAAACGAGGAGGTTAAAGTACATTTCAGATGTCTCTTCTCTCTCTAAAACTGATCCTATGATTCCTAGCTCAACTGTGTTTCTACTATTCAGCACTGACCCTTTCCTTCTGAATCAGCATTTCTAATTATACTACTCATATACTACTCATCACATCACAAGATTTAGAGATGGAGGTTCACTCAGTCAACTAGACTTCATTAAGCACCAACTATGTGCCATGCACTGTGCTAAGCCCTGCACCTTATGAATCACCTAGCCTTGTCCCTTCATTTTGCAGAAGGAGAAATTGAAGGCAAAAGGGTAATATGTCTTTTTTTCTTTTTTTCTTTTCAGACTTAGTCTCCTATCTCACCCAGGCTGAAGTGAAGGAGACACTCCAGGGTAGGATCTTTGACCTGCTTTGTTTCTGACATGAACTAATTTGCATCCCCACCTTTAGACAATCCTGTGCTTCCCCTTCCCCCATTCCCGGGGACTTATATTAATGTCAAACTTTTCATCAACACACAAGATGATAATACAATGTTAATTTAGCCCATGGAAACTCAGAATTTTTTAACTCAAGAGATCCCCGGCCTTAGCCCTCCAGTAGCAGGGAGCCACTATGACCAGCTGATATGACTTTCCCAGCATCATACAGACATTTATGGAGCAGAATCAAAATTCAAATCTAGGCAAATCTGGCTTCAGACACTTCCCAGCTGTGTGATCCTGGGCAAGTCACTTAACCCCCATTGCCTAGCCCTTACTACTCTTCTGCCTTGGAACCAATACACAGTATTGATTACAAGACGGAAGGTAAGGGTTTATTAAAAAAAAATTCAAATCTAGGTCTTCTGACCCCAAATTGATCAATAAATAAGTATAGCAATTTTTGTTAGAGCTAGAAACATTCACTTCAGTATACTATTCAGACTTCCAATCTTAAGAGTTCCTGTAAATTCCTACGATTTTCTATGACAGGGCTTTACTTCTTCAGTAAATTTATTGCTATATGCTATGGCATTTGCGTTACCATTACTGCTAACCAATCCAGGCTGGATAAAAGTAGTATCCCAGAAATATCACCAGCCTAGTTTCTGTGCTTTTCTAATAGCCTGGCAGGCTGCCCAGGAATTTCAAAGTTAAAGAGTGCTGACTGTGAGATGACAGAGAAGGGACTTAAAAGAATTAGAAACAAGGCTAGAATTATACATATATGTTGTTGGCTTAGGGAGAGAGAGGAAATGAGCAGAACCACAGATTTTCAGAGTAGAAAAGAATCTCAGAAACAGCAGAGTCCAACCCTGGACTTAACCAGAATTATTATCACAGCAGACCCTACAGAGTGATCATACAGCTTGTTTGATTGCTGCTTCTCCTGGGTGACGAAAGTCATCAGTATCCTTAAGATCAACATAAGAAGGAAAACCTTGTTATTAAATGTCATTTTTTTCTTTTGCCAGCATCTCTTCTCCCAGAAATACAAAGACACTTAGTGAAATCTAAGTTCCAAAGAAGATGCAAATTCAAAGAAAAGGTTGGCTCCTTCTCTAATCTCTTCACCCCTACACCCCAACAGTAATTCGGCAAAGAGAGAAGGTGAGATCCTTTTTATAGTCATCAACTCATATGATGTAGATAGTGTATTGAATAGAGCACTGGACTTGAGGTCAGGGAGTTCTGAGTTCAAATGTGAACTTGGACATTTATTTGTTATATGACCCTGGGAAATTCACTTGACCTCTGTCTCTTCAGTTTCCTCACTTGTAAATTAAGGATAATAGTAATATCTACTTCTAGAGGTTGTTAGGAAGATAAAAATTAGAGAATATTTGTTAAGTACTTTGTAAACTTAAAGTACTATATAAATGCTAGTTAGTATTTTTATTACCATTCTCATCATCATCATCATCATCATCGCAACTCCTTTAAATAGGCAAGACAAATAATACTATCATTTTAAAAAGAAGGAAATAGGTCCAGAGAGAAGAGGTGAATGTCCAACCTCTATATTTCACACATGAAGAAACCGAAGCACCAAGCTAAGACTTGCCCAAGTTCACTCAGTGAACATCAGAGCCAATTATCAAATTCAGGTCTTCTGACTCCGAAACCATTGCTTTTAACTGTGTAATACAAACCTGAAGCTATAGAGCTACATTTTCCCAGGATGCATTCTGGACTTATGCAGAGGTAGGAAAGACCATCTCATTCTACAGATGAGGCCACTGAAAGATGATGTGATCTGTTCAAGTTTTATTAACTTAGTGATGTAATCAAGATTTGAACCTTATAAAAGAAAATGTGAAATTCTGAGAGAAACTGAATTTATTAAGAATGTTTATCTCACATAAATCCATGATCTACAGACTTTCCAGGAACCTGAGACTCTGAGTGATTGAATTGAAATGGTATTTATACATGAGCTGGATTACACAAACTCAGTTTAAGACAGAAGTGAGATTTTTCTTGGGAAGATAGGGCGCCCTCTTGGCAAGAAGCTAATTTTTTTTTTCTTGTGAATGTCAGGTCTTCCCTTGGAGGAAGGGTGCCTTCTTGGCAAGAAGGTCTGCCAAGTGGGTTTTTCTTGGCAAGAAAGTTGAGTCTTCCTTTGGAGGAAGAGATCTTAGGTCTGCTAAGCAGGTTTTTTTTTGGTAAAAAGGTCAGGTCTCATCATATCTCTTTCTTATAGAGCAGGTTATATAGCCCTCTGACCTATATATGATGATAATGAGGATAGCCAAGGATATTCTTTAGCTTCAAAGTCAAATGAGAGAACAGCTTCAAAAACTCCTAAATAAATTCCAAGATATTGAAGGAATGCACAAACTCCCCTTGGCAAAGATATCTACAGAGCATTCTATTATTTGTTTTAAGAACACTACAATTATTGATCACCAATTCTCAAATCCAGTTAATCATTTAATAATTAGAATGATTCCTTATTGTTAAATTTATTATGATTACATCATTAAAATGCTAGTTATCTAATGGGATTACATGCTGAGAATATGATGGTACACAGAGGCATAAAACAATTAATATAACCTGAAGTTACTTAATTAAATTATCTTTCACAATTCGGGTCCTTTTGCTAGTGAGCCAGTACTTTCTATTGCATAATGTTGCTTCTCTTCAAGCAACAAATTTATAATAACTTTCATTTGTGATTTATGACAAATACTTCCCTCACAACCTCCCTGTAAAGTTGGTAGGGGAAAAAAGTGAAATCATAGGATTTAGATGTGGAAGGAACTTTAAAAATCAACTAGTCCAACCTCTATATTTTACACATGAAGGAACTAAGACACAAAGGGGCTAAGTGGCTTGCCCAAGTACACTCAGTGAACATCAGAGCTAATTATCAAATTCAGGTCTTCTGACTCCAACAGCATTGCTTTTAACTACACGATACAAGATAATGAAAGTCAAGGTCTAAAAACAATGAGTCACTGAAGTAACAACTTTCAATAAGTTATTATGGAGATCATTATTAGAAATGGATGTCAGACTCTTCTCACATTCCCCAGTTTTCAAAGAGAAGAGGGACAACTTACCTGCTATGAAGGTCTTCATTAGAAAATAATGTCTCAAAGAGAGATGCTTTCTAATTTGTGAAACCACATCATTAAAAAAGCTCACAATCAAAATGTATTCCACTTATCTTAAAGCACAAAGAATGCGAGAATAAAAGGCAATTGTATTTAAAAGATAGTTTCATCAGTCTTATTTTTCCAGAACTTTTCATTATTTCATGAGTTGAAAGGTGAAAGAATTCTATAGTAGGCTTGTACTTAATCTTTCAAATTTCCTTTGAGAAAGCAAAGTGTGCTTCTTAGGTTTCCACTATCCAATGTCTCCACTTAAAAAAAAACAGAATTTATTTTGATAGTGGGTTATAGCTATGTGAGGACCTAAACCAAATAGATTAGACTTCAATCCAGTTATTTTAATTAAAAACTTTAAGGAAAACACCCTCTTGACATAAAGATTAAGACAGTATTAATGGCAGTAATCTATTGATTCTGATGAGAAACTGGCAGGGTGCAAAGGCTATAATTAATATTTTTAGAAGCAATATGACATTCTTTAGGAAAAATTACTTATAATGGCTTTCATGAAGCATTACAATCTAGAAATTATGACAAAGTTCATTTATATTGCCAATGACCTATATACCAAAAGCTATCATTTTATAACATAGGATAAAGGATGTACAAAGAAAATAAATCCTATGTTTAATCTCTTGTGCTTATATATTTTTGTCTAGTTAAAAGGATAAATGAGTAAGGTAGAAAACATAAATTAAATTCAAATTGAAGTATCACCGACACCCCTTCAGCTTGTATAAATTTGTCCAAACAGTGACATAAAGCAACTAGAGAATCTCACAGTTCTAAGATCAAATCTTGGATGCTTCTGATAATTTTTCTCTTTGCCCCCTACTTCCAACTAGTTTCCCCCAAATCACATTGAATGTGGTTCATTATTTTTTGCTCTCCTCAGTGGTATCTATTTTCTTCCTGCAAGCAACCAAGGCATACTAAGATCAAATGTGATTAAAATGGATCTTAGAAAGATGCAAGGATTATTTGTATCCTAGGTGGCTAAGTGATTCAGTCAATAGAGAGCCAGACTTTGAGATGGGAAGTCTTCTGTTCAAATTTGACTTTGGATACTTCTGAGCTATGTGACACTGGGTAAATCACTTAATCCTAGTTGCCTAGGTCTTATTGCTCTTCTGCTTTGGAACAGATATCTAATATCAATTCTAATACACAGGGTAAGGGAGAAAGAAATAAAGACTAAAGACCAAAATGAACCAAAAGATAAGACAGGTATCTTTATACTTTTTACAAAGGAATTTACATTTATAAAGATATAATATTATATATTTTAGTGTATATGTGTGTGTAACACATAAGGGTAACATATAGATAATGCACACACACACATCACCTCCTTATTCTTTTTTTCAATCTCCCCAATATGGTTCTCATGACCCATAGTCATAGGAGCCTAACTATTATTAACTTTTAGATTGTTCTTAAGTCAGGAACAAGTTTTGCTTCCCATCTGCTCATCTACTTATTTTCCTCTAGGGTCAGGCACTGTCTTGAAGGCTATTGTGGTCCTCATTGATGTCTGAAGTTTTGCTGCCCCTATGACAATAGAACTTCTGGCCCAGATGTAGTTGCTGCAGCTTCTGAATTTCCTTTCAACTAATCTGAAGCCCTGCTGGCCTCTCATCTATTTGTTTCTGCCCACTGTCTAGAGCAGTGATGGTGAGCCTATGGCACAGGTGCCAAAGATGGTACTAAGAGAGCTCTCTGTGGGCACTCAGCTGCTCCCCCCAGAGTTTGTTACTAAAAAGGCAGAGGGACTCAGGTGGAGCTGCTCCCCTCCCCCATCTCTCCAGTGCCTGATGACATTTTTTTATATCCCTCAACCCTCTGCCAAGCAGTCCAATGGGAGTGCACAGGAAGTAAGGTGGGCGGCTCACAGGAGGCAGAGCTAGAGGGGAGCAGAGTGCTCATGCTGCTCCCCTTCCCCTCTCCACATAAGCCTCTCATCACTTTCCCCTCTGCCCAGCAACCCAATGGGAGTGCTTCTTCCCTCCCCTGTCTGGAGTAAGGGAGAGGTGGGGTGCAGCACTCCCTCTCTGGGGGGATGGGTCATGGCACTCAGTCTTTTGGGGAGCAGCATGGCACTCAGTCTAGGGGTGTGGGGGGAAGGGCCTGGTACTCCATCTCTAAAAGGTTTGCCATTGCTGTTCAATACTCTCCTGTCCACTGGCATTGAGGTCTGCTACCATTTCTCAGAAGTCTCTTGTACTTTATACTCATAACAATCCCTGCTGTCTTTCAGGAGCCCTTATTCCTTTCTTTTGTAGAGTTCCTCTTTCTATGGTCCTTTTCTTATCAGTACATTCATCTTTCTGCCTCCAAACAGCTAAGAGAGTAAAGGAGTAGGCAAAAAATAAGAAAAAAGGAGAAAAGATTAGGAAGATTACCATTTCTCCTGAATGTTTAAAATAGATAAACTTAGAGGAATAATAGTAATATAATGGATCATTTCATAATTTTCTTTCTGATATATCTCTTTATGTTTAACTAGATATAGATAGGTAAATATAATTGTTATATATTTGTACATAAATATATTATATTATACTATGTTGTGTTATGTTATATTATATTAAATTATATTATGTTATATTATACATATTATCATTTCAGTCATGTCAGACTCGTCATGTGAGGTTTTCTTGGCAAGACATTGGAGTGGTTTTCCATTTCCTTCTCTAGTCATTTTATAGATGGACTGAGGCAAACAGGATTAAGTGACTTGTCCAGGGTCACACAGCTAATAAGTGTCTGAGCCTGGATTTAAGTTCAAGTCTTTCTGACTCCAGTCCTGGTGCTCTATCTACTGCATTACCTAGCTGCCATATATTATATACCTGGTAATAATAAAACATGGTAGCACACATATGCATATAAATAACATCTGTGTTGTGATACAGAGAGGAGGGCTTAACAGTTTGCAGGCTTTTGCTGAGTGCTTATGTCAGTTAAGAGGTTTTAGAATCTTGGAAGAGTTTCATTTGGACCTGGGAACTTGTGGAGGGAACCAGGGTCCAGCGAAGCTCCTTTCTGGGGATTAAAACCTTAGCCTAGTTTTGCAGTTTTTTGAGATTTGTTCATTTAGATAAGACCTTTGAATCTCCCTATCCTACCTCATTTCCTACCTTCATTTCCCTTACCTAAATGTCTGAGAGGAATGAATAAGGAGAGTGAATAAGAGAGTTAGTTCAAATCTGTGAGAGTTTAGCCCTACCCTTGCAGTAACTATCTAGAGAGGTTTTATATCCATTATCCCAATCCCTTTTGATTTCAAAATCACCTTGAGAGCTGAGTAAAGGCAGAACCTTTCTCAAGCTCCCAATCCTACTTCCCTTCCCCCACCTGAGGTTTCTCTAAGCAGCTGTTAGGGTTTCCTTGATCCTCTTACCCTGACAATCTATCCTGAGAAGATAATAAACCCCTTTGTGTTTAAAACAGATCTTTTTGGTTACTTCATTAGTTAATTAGTAAGAAAGGGAAGAAGAGGAAAAGTATCAACATACTCTGGGTTTGAGGGAAGCCGGGGTATCCATCTTGAAGGAGGTGTAACTTCAAAACAAGTCCCTTCCTGTGGACTAACTAAAGCCTGTAGTTAATTTCAATCAGTCTATTTCCCTTCAGAGTTTGTCTTTAGCCTAAGTCCCAGACTGTATTCCCTGCTGCTGTTTGCCTGTTTAGATTAGTTCATCCTCTCCCTGGCGATCCTTGTTACCTCAGTGTTATACTCCCTGAACTCAGACATTCCCTTATTTCTCCTACCACCTCAACTGCCATCCTTCATCATTGAACCTTCCTCATCCACTATATTGCCTTAACTTCCCTACTACCTAGTCTATTCACTTGATTACCTCCAGCCGTGGGTCCTTTGCCTTGTCTTATTCCCTGATCCTACCAGTTATTACCCCTAGCTTCAGCCTCATATTATATCCTGCATCTCCCTATTACATCCTATCTAATCCCCATATTACCTCCCTTTCAAATCCCCTATAACAGTGTATAATGTAAAAATAAGTAAAATAATTCATGGAATAGCTTTATATAGGATAAATTAGCATTTACTTCTTAAATTCAATGAAAATAAAAACATTTATATACTGCTAGAAATGGTAAAAATGACATTTCTAATCTTTATTCATTCTGCATACTGTCTCACTCCAGTCATATGGTTATGCTCTCTGTCTCTATCTCTATCTGTCTCTGTATCCCTCTCTCCCTTTCTCTCTCTCTCTCTCTCTGTCTCGCACACACACACACACACACACACACACACACACACACACACACACAATTCCGGAGAGAATGGAGAGGGAGAGAGAGATCTTCTTGTTCTATCTGATGAAGTCCGGAACCATCAGTGTTCTCTGGCTGATTTTCAGTTTGGGTAATACCAAGTCATTAGCCAAATCCTAGCCTCCCAGAGCCCCTACCATTATTATACAATCGATAGCCTTTCTGAGCTAGATTGCCAATATACTATTTGATATTTTTCAATTTTGATAACTCTGGCCAATTGGAATACAAAATATTTTCTAAAGATATAGTGGCATTAAAAACAGCAGCAGAACAATTCTTATACTAAAGGATTACTAAATTCAGCCTAATTGACTTTTCTGCTCCTGGAAATGTTGTTTACCTGTACCTCAATAGTCTCTGGCACTCTGATGAACTTCACTAGTTCATTTAATATGTCATCACGCCATCAGGTAACAGCATCACTCAGTTGTGGACTGCAGTGGTAATGGGTGTGTAAGAACATTTCATTTGGTATTCCATACTACTAACAATAGCACTTACCTCCAGAGCCAAATATCCTAGCCCCATTCAATTGGATACTGTCTGGAGTAGCTCTGAATAAAACACCAGTCTACAAACCCAGGATCTCTCTCTCTCTTTAAAAAGTAGGAGGCCAGAACCAGAGAGGTGACGGTTTTAAAAAACCCTCATCTGGTTGTTACTGCAATTTTCGGGTTTCTCTGGTTTTATTCTCACCTATAGTCAACATCCCAACATGGTGATTTATTACTTTCTCTGGATTTCTTCTCTGCAAAGTATTTCTACTGGTCTCATATGAAGTTCTCTGCCTTAGTCTTTGCATTTAGTGAAGATTTTTTATATAGAACTTTTGTTACATAAAAGTTTTTATGCAATTTTTACCCTTTCATTTTGTTTAGAATATAGTTTAGAATATAGTCCAACTAATAACCCTTGTTCCTTAATTTTAAAAGTACTTTAATTTTCTATAACCCTGAAAGTTCTTAGTTTTTTTATTATTATTTTGCTTCTTCAATTCTATTTAAAATATTTTAATGTCCATACTCGTTTTCTGTGGTGTTTGATGTCATCTCTAAGCCATAGCTAACTATATATTTTATTGTTTTTAGTATGTTACACATATATTAATTTAGAATAGGGATAACATAATTAACTAATAGGGAGAAAAATAAGGCACAGAATTATGGATAAATAGGAATTTTTTGAGGCATTCCTGGCTAAGCAGAGGCAATGAGATGGGAAATATAGTGTCATGCATAACAATTAATAATAATAATAACAATATATGATATCATATTGATCTTCCCAATAACCATGGTTGCTGTTATCCCTGTTTTATAAATGAGGAAACTGAGGCAGACAAAGGTTAAATAATTTACCTAGGGCCACAAATTTAGTAAATATCTGAGGCTGGATTTGAACTCAGGTCTTCCTTACTCCAAATCAGAATACATCTATGTCAGCTTGTTCTGTGAGACTCACTCTGTTCCACTAAAAATGAAAAGGGGAGAGGGGATAGGAAACCAAGAACCTTACTAATCACTGACCCTGACTACAAAGGTCACTCACTGCCTGAGAGGAACCTGATATAGCCAAGAGGTGAACTATAGGGGTAATTTATAGATCTATAGGTGGCGAGCATCTGGATAATAGTGATTTTCCCAAAGATATCATGAGAATGTCACTACTACAGTTTTCTAAGTGTCACATGTGGGAAATAGATGTCACATTTCAATTTTTTTTAAAAATAAAACACCAGGCTAATGGGTTTTATAACAAAGTTGCTAAAATATTTGACAGAGTCACTGATTCTGATATAGTTAATAAGGAATATAAGCAGAAGGTATTATTGGGGGGGGGGAAGAAAGAGAGAGAGAGAGAGAGAGAGAGAGAGAGAGAGAGAGAGAGAGAGAGGAAGGAAGGAAGGAAGGAAGGAAGGAAGGAAGGAAGAAAAAGAAATTTACTATCACAGTTATTTGTAGAGTGTGGGTGCACCCAGGGTTTGCATACTCTAGAGTGGGCATTACTATTGGCTTATTTCCTTCCCTTCTATGCATACCTATTTTAATTACAATGAACAACATAGAGATGGTCTAAGAGAGGGAGCTGTACTCACACAGTGGAAACAATAGTTCATTTTTTTAAAGAAGTGGGCAGGGCATGTTTTTATTCTTTTACTTTGGGAGCACAATTCTTCTTTGTTCTGAGTATTATAAGGCCAAGGTTGGTAAGTCATGTCAGGATCTACTTTGATTTTCAGAAATGGGTAGAGATAAAGAGAGGAAGGGCACATGCTGTGTAAGTCAAAGTTCTTTTCTTTGTATGCTGTCATTCTTTGGAGCGAATTATCTTCACCACTGGATCAGTATGCATTCTGACTATTTTCCCAGCTGTGCTGTGGGATGAATGCTGAATAAGTGTGAACAAAGCAATAGGAAAAATATACAGAGTATGTTTTGAAGACTACATCACAGAATCTGCCATGTTACCAATTAGAGACAAAAACAGAAGCCAACAAGGCTGAACATTCTTGGAAAGAAATGAATGTTAAAAGAAAACATTACTGCCAATCAAACCAATCTCTTTGTGTAAATTTATAAGAAGGATGTCACCAAGAGAAATTGTGAGCCTAATAGTAAATAAAATAACCATATGAATATATATTCTAAGCTTTATTATAAATTTATTTCTGTACATCCTTCAAGAAATTAATTTAGACAAATATAATGGGTATGTATTCCAGCTCACTCTCCCAAAGGCAGCTTGACTGCATTCCCCTTTAGGATGCAGGGGTACTCTGAAGAATGAAATACCCACCAACTGTCTTTCCCTCTGCATTAACTCATCATTAAAGGTCAATGACTAGCACCTCAATTCCATTTAACCACTTAATATCACTTGGTTTTTACAAAGGGATATTTATTTTAAGGATATAGCAAAAACAAACATAAATATTTACCAAAAAATCTCTGGGGAATGTTCTCCCCTATACCATTTTGGACTCTGGTGGAATAAATTCATAACTAACCTAAGTTTCTACATTGTTCACCTACAGATGTAGCATGCTATAAATATTTATCTGAGCTTCTTTTGATCTAGGTCAAAAAGGTCATTCTTTGCCCATCTAGGAATCCTGTCACCTAGAATATAAAAAGGACAAAGAGAAATGTAAAGCATCTAGGCCTGTTGGAAAGAAGGTCCTAAGATTATCCTGCTAACCTCCTAGTCTCCCACCAAATATTTTGAGCAAAAGAGTCAGTCAGCTCCCACAGACATAAATAAAGCAAAAGAGAAAAGAGCTGAAGCTTATAGGCTGTTTTCAATGCTTCTGATGCCAATTAGAGGAGCCTCTCATTTGCCATCTAGTTATTTAACAGGAACCAGTAACATAATGTCTATGTTTGCTCCATAGTCTCTCACAACTCTTCCCAAAACCACTTCTCCAACTTCTTCCTCATGGAGAGGTTGCATCACCCATATGATTGACAGAATACCCCCATTATACAAAAATGAGCTGAGCGTTTATAATAGGCTAGATAACAGGGCAAGAAACTACCTTCATAGACCAGTAATCTAATAAATGTGAATTTTCCTTGCAATGACAATTTATCAATGCTTATCAATCCCACAAATATTTATCTGGCCATGATGCTGTTGTTCAACCATTTCAGTCAAATCCAAATGGGTGTGACTCCACTTGAGGTTTTCTTGGCAGAAATACTAGAGTAGTTTGCCATTTCCTTCTCTAACTCAATTTATAGATGAGGAATCTGAGGCAAACAGTGTTAAGTGACTTGCCGAGGATCACACAGCTATTAAGTATCTGAAGCTAGATTTGAACTCAAGAAAATGAGTTCAAGTCCACTATGCCTGCCACTTAGCTGCCCTTAAAACATTTTTCAGTTGTGTCTGACTCTTGATGACCCCTTTTGAGATTTTCTTAGCAAAAATACTAGAGTGATTTGCTATTTCCTGTTCCAGCTCATTTTGCAGATGAGGAAACTGAGGCAAAAAGGATTAAGTGACTCGCCCTAGAGTCGCACAGTTCATAAGAGTCTGAGGCTGCATTTGAACTGTCATTCTTCCTGCCTCTAGGCCTGGTGCTCTATCTATTTCACCATGTAACTGGCATTTTGAGCCATCTAGCTTCTCTTTTTGACCCTGTCTTCCAATAAATCCTCTACAGAGGATTCCATCCAAAAAACTGGAGAACTTTCTAGATCTACATCTCCTGACAGCTCTCAGATATCATTGAAGCATGTGAGTCGTCCATTGCTTATCCCTAGCTCTCAATGTATAACTCATTCATCTTTTTTTTCTGGTCATTCATCTCTCTAATGATATTCTTCATGCCACTTCTTTTGTAAAATTCTTTGTAGCTAAAGTAATGGAGCATGTTTGCATCCATAATATACTTCTCAATTTAAATTTGCCAGAGATTTTAGTATTGCTATTCCATGATTCATAGTCATATGTGATCCTTGGAAAATACAAATATTAATAAGATGAAGTCCTGCCTTCATGACACTTACAATCCAATGGGGTAAGAGAAATATTAGTGTATATACATGCACATATAATTGTTACGGTTAAAGTTCTCTGGAGACTGTATATTAATTTATAGTTATTTATTAGTAAAGGCTTTCCTAATTCCTAGCCTATACGAGCTCATCCCACAAATGGCTAGACCACAAACCAGTGTGTGCCAAGTATTAAATGCTCCAGAGAAGGGAAGAGAGAGCAACAAGCGTCCATAAGAGAGAGCAAGCTTCCTATGTCCCCTCTCTTATAAAGCCAGTTTTCCCCACTCCTTCTGGGACTCTCTAGTTGGACAGGCTTAACCTCAGTCTAGCTCTGAGTCTTGTTCTTTGCCATGCTACCTGTTATGCAGGGACTTCCACCAGCCCCTTCCATTTGTCAGGATACCAGCAAGACACGTAGTCAAAGATTGGGGCTGATACTAACCAAAAGTAGGTTTTCAAATGGAATAAGGGAGTTTGATTTATATTAAACTCACATGTAACTATATATCAGAATAACTATAATAACAAAAATGTATTGATGTGGAGACAAAGGGAGGGAGGTATCAAGTAAAGGGATAAAAGCAAATTCTTGGGAATAACAAGTTTTTTAAACTATAAAAGTTTGTTCCAATTATTAATACTAAGAGAAATATGAATTAAAATAACTAACGTTTTAAATTACTTCCCTTCAAATGTCGAAAATGACAAAAAACAGAAATAGTATTAAAAAAAATAAGAAGACAGGAACACTAATACATTATTGATGGAGCTGTGGATTGGTCCAAGCATTCTGGAAATACTCTCTAATTGGGTGATTTTGTGAAAAGCAACAGTCTTTTCTAGCAAATTTTTCTAGCAAAAAAAAAAATTTTTCCTACCAAAATTTTTTACTAGCAAAATGAAAGACAACTCATACACAAAACTTATAAATCCTAGAGATATATGAAAAAGAAAAGACTGGGTTTCTTTATCTTGCCCAAAGCCAGAACTACAAAGGAGACTGGTCCCATGTTGATCAGCACAGGAGATTTGACCTGATCCATTTTTTGATCTTAGTCAATTCACTCCTCCCTAAGCAACCTGGTTGCTCCTTGTTCTTAGAGAGCTCACAAAAGTGATGCCAAACTTAATGCCTTTGCTCATTGCAGTTCAATACTCCATAACTCAAGCTATGCCAGCCTCAGACTCCCTGGTTGTAAGCATAGATATACCACCACATCTAACCCTAGTGAGAGTTATAGAAAGGATATGTTTTCAACCAGCTGAGTCCTCTGATCAGTGATCAAAGGCTGAAGTCACATGTATTGTATGTTTTCTCCCAGGTTCGTCTAGGAAAAGTATGTTGCTTTAGGTCTCTAAATCATCTTTCTTCAACCATCTGCTGTCATCACCCACAGAGCAGTTCTTAAGGTACAACAGCAGAAAAATGTCTTCACAATTTCCCCTTTATATTCAGAAAAAGTCAGCATACTTCTAGGTATTTTGATCTACACATCAGCATGACAACTGTCTTTAATTTCATGTTCTTCAGGTTTCACAATATCATAGTTAAAATTCTTTAAGTTGAACTGAATTAAAAAGAAGGAATCTGACCAACAAAGTATGCCCATGGCCAACCCACAGTAGCCATGCAGTAGTTCTAAACAAAGATTTCACCTGCTACCACTCTGTCAGTGTAAGAAATATATGTAACATTGTAGGCAAGGGGAAAAGAAGCTTAGTAGAAAAAGTCTAGAATCTGGATTCAGAGGACATACATTAGACTGGAAGGTAAGCTACCTTCAACTTCTTAGATGTATGATCCTGAGCTGAAACTAAATTGAGGAATTTTTTAAGTAAAACTTGTATTTATTTTTTTTAACATAACTCAAAATACATCAGTTCCGTCCTAAGCCCCATCCCTCTAGTTCAGAGTAGGGAGCACAAAGAAGGAACCAGCTGTGAAAGTCCAATTCTATCCCCCAGGGTCCACCATTCAGGGGTGCATTCAGAATGGGGGGGGGAAGAGTTTGGAGTTTTGAGGGCCCCCTCCAGTGATAAGGACTGAGACAGGTGGAAAACATGAGTGTGAGAAGGGCAGTAAGAATGAGCATAGTCAGAGAAGCTCATCACTGGGTGAGTCTCACAGCCTGAGTCTTAAAAACCTAGCTCCCTCTCTCTTCCTCCCACCCACTCCCATCTCTTCTTAGCACCATCCTAAAAAGTGAGCCTGGAAAAGCATCTTCAAAAAGTTTTCCTCTTCCTTCTCTGCTGCCATCTCCCATCTGACTCAAAACTGGAACAACAACCATGTCCCTACATTCCTTACAACTTACTGCAACCTCCCATGTATTAAAATACCTAACACTCCAAGGGGGTACAGATACTCCAGCAGCCCAACTTCTGCCTGGAGCTCAAAGGAAGCAGGCTTTTGAAGTATTCCTAAAAATGGAAAGATTAGGGGGCAGCTAGGTGGCTCAGAGGATTATGAGCCTGGCCCAGAGACTGGAGTTCCTGGGTTCAAATCTGGCCTAGGATACTTCCTAGCTGTGTGACCCTGAGCAAGTCACTTAACCCCCATTGCCTAACCCTTACCACTCTTCTGCCTTGGAATCAATACATAGTATTCCAATACCTAGTATTGATTCCAAGGCAGAAGATAAGGACTTTTTTTTAATTACACATACTACATATAGAAAATTGGAAATTAAAAGACATGATACAAAAGGAACTGTTACAAATCAACTTGTTCTACTTCCCCTCCCCACTCCTCAGTGTCCAAGTTTCATATAGTATCTATCCACCGGTACCAGGACTCACAACTCACTGATAGCAGAGTGATGCATTCAAAGACAAAGAAAAGCCAGAGCCCAACTCTTTCTGTCTCCAAACTCACCTGGGTTGGAGGAGGAGACTAGGGGTTTGGGGAAGGAGACTGAACAAGCCCTGCTTTCTATTCTGACAATGTCACCTCTGCTCCCTCCACAGAATTCCTTCAGAATCAGAAACTGAATTGAGGTTTTTACAACAGTATTGTTTACTATTAAATAGCAATTATCTTCCAAAACCCTTCACTGCTGGATGTGCAGGTTTCCATTTTATAGGCAAGAAAATTAAGGCTCAGAGAGGTTCCTAAGGCTCACATAATAAATGCTAGAGGTAGAACTTCTGATTTCAAACCCAAAGGTCATTCTTCTGTGGTGTAGCTCCTCCACGATTTGTTAGGAGGAAGGGGATAGGATGAAAAGGGGTCCATGAGAACCTCCAGCTCTTATCCAGTTGCAAATCTTCTCAATTGTTAATTCAGTTATGGCCCAACAGGCAGCCATCTGGTAGGCAGTTAAATGAGAAAGATTGGATTCATTTGATCATCTTCACATTAACATCCAAAAAAAACTTTTACAACTATAAAAGCTTGTCATTCCAAAACCACATTCATTCATTAATCAGATATTGATGGAATGTTTACTAAGTAATGTGTTTTTTTTTAAGTTGTGCTAAAAGCAGAAACTATTCTCTAAAAGTGTCAGTCTCTTTCTGAAGAAATTATGTTTAATCAACATTTAAGCAAAAAAAATTTAACAAGAGTTTTTCCACAGAGATACAAAGTGACTTTGGCACAATGTCATGAATAAGTGCTCTGAAAAGGAGAAAAACAGTGGAATATTAAAACTAGCAAGGGCAAGAAAGAAATAATGAAAGAAGCAAGCACGAAAACAAGGGAGAAAAACGTAAGGTTAAAACATGAGATAACCAGAATCCCAGAAAAATTAAAACACCAGATCCTAGATAGTGGGAATTTTTTTAAATTTCATCTTTCTGATTTCCATTTTTGAAAAGCATGAGGTCAACTAAAACATTATTGTAAACACCAACGACATTGCCCCTAGGGCTTTTCCTAGGAAAGCTTCAGAATAGCAGAATGTGTCATGTCAGAATGAGTTAATACTTGCTTCCAGAAGCCACTCAACTTCCAAACAGAAATAGATTGGATGAGGAAAAGCCAGTTAATCTAGTTTTATGGCCAAAGTCAGGGAAAATGCAAATAAGGTAATTTCCTCTCTAGATACAAGTTCAGTAAGTTGTGCTACACATATTTTGCTTACATTTTTATAGCTCCAAAGTCTAGCATCCTTATAAGAGAAATACCATCCTTTCATTTGGAAGCAAAGTGAAATACATGAAATAGAGACTAGATTTCAAAGTCTTATTCTAAAATGAGTGAAATTCAAAATTGTATGTTTTAATAATGACTGTGAAGAGAAAAATACTTAGAAAGGACAATTAGAAAACTAAGGGGGGGGGGCGGTGGAAACCAGGTTGGACTTTGGCAATCACCTGTTCCAACCCTCTCTTTTCAGAAAAAGAAACCAAAATCAAGAGAGGCAGTGATTTTCCCATACTGAAGTGTACTGAGTAGCAGAGTCAGAATTCAAACATCATTCCCCTGATGCTAAATCCAGTGGTTTCCCCCTCACATACTAAAATGAATTTGATGAGGGAAGATGGTGAGGCAGGGGTATAGAAGAGAGATACAAAGCAAATGAGTCATTGTGAACTTAAGTGTAGCATTCGGGCACAAGGTTGAAAGCAATAGTCATTCTTGGACTGTAAAATACATTTAAGTCAACTTTATGATTATTTTACCAACTTAATGCCTTATTTAAGCATCACAACGATACTCTTCCATTATAAAGTTACTCACTTCCACCTCCACAATTACCAGATCAGGAAACTCAGATAAGGGAAAGCATCCCTGCAGACACAGTGGTCAGCAGTTGCCATGGCAACCAGTCAGTTCGACATTCCCATGAAAGCTGGCATTTTAGTAGTTACCATGGTGACCAGTCAGCTTGACATTCCCCTGAAAGTAAGGTTTTTTAAAGTGGTTGCCAAGGTAACCAGTCACCTTACTGTTCTTCAAAAGCAGGAAAAACTCCGCAGTATTCCTTGATCACCATTCTCTTTATGTTGGATCGTCATATTATCTTAACAAGGATACCCTTTTTCACCCCTCATAGGAACAGGCCAGCCTACATACTGTTGGCGCAATCACCAGGTTTCTAAAACATAGGTTAGAAAAAGAGAAGGGAAATGAGGGAGCAAGAATGAAAAAGAAAGGAGGGAGGAGGGGCTCTGATGATAATGGTCCAGTAGAGACAAAAGACCACTCTGCCCTCAAAAATGTGCAGCCCCAATAGCCTGATTTCTCCTCCCTTCAGCATTCCACTCATTGTCCACATAAAATCAATTTAGCTTCTACTACATCCCACCCACTCTGTGGCAACATCTCAAAAAATTTCTAGGGGATCTTCCACTACTAAAATAGCATTAAAGATAGCCTAATACTTAAAAGAGGAACTTAATGCAAATATAGACATGAAACTGCGTGATCAATCTTCTTAAATAGGTAGAAGAGTGACATCAAGATTAATGCAGTTAAGTCTTCTGAGATTAAAAAATCATGATGGTGAGGAACAGAATCAAGAAACATCTCATCCCACCAAATAAATGATGATGCCTGCAATACCATCACCAGTCCCAATCATAAACCTAGATCATCTGGTTTAAAATGGAAAAAAAAGGTTTAGAGCCTCTTGAAAGCAAATTCTATGAGTTCTAAAGATGACAATAAGATTGACCCCATACTGCCAAACATTAGCATTCCCCAGTTCACAGAACCAAATTTCTTCCTGTCTGGGAGCCCCATCAAGAGGATGTTTTGAGATTTTGGTCCATTTAAAAGTTTCACTGAGTAGCTATTCCTTACTTCTGTGGTAATTTTGTAGAGACTCTACCTTCATACACAAACTTAAAAGTACTATCAACTTAGCCAAAGGATCCCCTTTCCTCCAAACAAATTCATATTTATCTTAATTATAAGAAAATATAGTTCTGTCTCTGTCATACTGTTACAAAGATAAGCTATTCCTAATGATTTATCTCTTTATTCCCAAAAGTCTTTCTAAGAAGAGCTGTCCAAAGCATCAGGAAAGGAAATCTGTCCATTAGAGGGAACCTGAATCATATCTCTCAGTTGCACAAAATCTTCTGAGGGAGCAGAAATTTCAATGCCTTAGTAATCCTACATAGATGGCAGAATAAGAAAATGCTGAAGCACTTAATTGGAACTATATAAAAAAGTCATTCATCCTGATCATATAAGTCCTCCTGAAGTGGAGATCCAAGAAATCACTGGAGTGAAATGCCATCCTCCTTTCTTGGATAACATTGATTTATCAGAGACATAGACTCTGGAAGATTAGGATATTTAACCTAAATAACAAGGGATATGATAATGAAGCTGTTGCTTTAAAAGCCAATTCTAGTGCTCTATGATGAAAAACTCAGTGAATATGAGAGAGATGGGCTCAACCATAGTAAAATTAATTCCTTGATCAGAAATATTGGCATAAAGAGGCATTAGGAAGAATTCTGAAAAAGGATATGTTCTTAGAGGGCCTCAACAATGGTTGCTGCTGTAATAAAATGTAAGTGGCAATGCAATTCCTTATTTTGGATGGAGGCCAAATGTAGTGAGAGCAAATCTCTTGTCCTATAATGGAAGAAGAGAGTAAAATAATAATAAATTTGCCAAATAGAGAGCAATTGAGAACCATGAGGGGTCATGCCATACTAATCCCTAAAAAGGTAGATGCTTTTAATGGCATGAAAAAATGTTGAATTGAAGTAACAATGTACTTCTAGATCAAGGAGAAAATATATCCCCACGTGCACACATACCATCACAACAGAGTATCACAGTGCCTGTGTCTAGATGAATAATAACCTCATTCTCCTATCTCTGCTGTTTTATTGATAGCATCAACTTGGTTATTCAGTTAAGCAGAGAATTATGCTGGCTCTGATGGGCACTAACATGGCCCACAAACTTTTTGCTGAGAATGTAATGAAATACATCAGCAAATTTCTTCTATTAGGGTGACCCCAAAACTGAGAGCCCTTAATTTTCCAATTCTGTTCTCTGGAACCATCAGTACATTCATCTAAACCCATAACCAATGATCAGGAATCAGTATAAATAAAAATTTTGTCTGCCTCAACCTTCAAGTCTCTCTTATTAACCACCCATGTAGCTTGTAGGTTGCTCTCCTAAAGAACTTGCTAGGACTCCCATCCCTTAGACAAAAGGTGTGAAACTCGTGGCCAGTGAAACTCACTGAAACAGGGTAACCAGATTAAAATGTAATTGTGAAATATTTAACAAAATACATAAAAATACAATGCAATATAGATAATGTTAATTTTGGTTTTCTCAATCAATACGAAGTAGCAAGCATTCATTTCTATTTGAGTTTAATATCCCTGCCTTAGAGTTCCGGAGTTACTGAATTAATGACTTCTGAAGTCCATTTGAATATACCTTTTTTTAGAGGTGGGACCTAATGTCAGTATTCTTTCTTAGTTTTTAGTTGATTTGGAGTTAAAATGAGCTACTCACAAGTGATTGAATAGTTAACAGAAAATTTATCTTAATACAGTAAGGATGTGCAACAAGGATACAATAGCAGACAGTTACCCTGATCTCCACATGGGTCATAAATTAAGTGCAAAATAAGGAGACTCACATAATTTTCAGAAATCAATGAGGTCCTGACTCAGTGGGGGCTCGGGGGTGGTAATGCGTTTAAGTGACCTAGGAAGATTCAAGAGAGGCGGGGGGGCCAAACATGTCTCAAGGCCACTTTTGTTACCTTTTAGAGAAAACTAATCCTTCTTCAGGATTCTTCAGGAAGGAAGGAATGGTGGACTTAACCGTATAGTGTGAGAAAATGCTGGTAGATATTATTCCTACCATACCACCCTTAAAATAAACAGAACTATTAGTAAGCCAGAAAAACTATGTCTCACCAGGGACAGGTCTTGATAGGAAAGAACCCATTGAGCTAATGGAGCAAAGTATTGTGGCTGAGATTAGAAGTCTCACACTCCAGCAATATCACAATTTGTTTATGAAGGACAATAACACTTTAGGGGCATAAGCAAACACTATTTTGGAAATACCATTTCTATTTAACAATAGACATCTTTTGTGTCCTATTCAAATCATTAGAGGCTCTATTTCGAATGACTAAACCTATAATGGGCAACTCTAGGCAAAGCTTTCAAGCAACAGGGAGCCAATAAATAGAAGAATGGATGCTGCAGTGATCTTATGGCTCCAGAAGCCTAATGGTTATTTGGTATGACCATCTTCTTAGTGACTTCCAAAGATTCCATCAGCCTGGTCCTTGTGAACAGAAGCCTCTAAAAATGTAAGGATCATAAGGGTTCTAAATAAAAGAATGCTAGAAAGCTTACTTTAGATTTTCCATTTCTACTATTTGTTCTGGTCCCCCTCCCAAATCGTCAAATGTTGATATCACAGTAAATAGAGGTCATTAAAATATCCATAGTAAATATGGGTTTTCAAACCCTGAAGAATCTAATAAGTCCCTAGGTTTCCTTTTTATTCTATGGGAGAATAATAAGTATCAGTTGCTTATTATGCATTACATGCAGAATCATTTGAGTTTTCCCATCTAATGTTTTGCCAAAAATGTAATTAAACATAATGAACCATGGATTTTCTTAAGATCTCCCACTCCTAGTCTCTAATACAAGCTAGCATTAGATCGTGGGCCTCCGCCTCTATGGCTGATCCCAATTAAGTCAAAATTATTTTACTTAGCACAATGCTTGCTACACGGTGAGCATTTAACAAATGCTTGTTGACATTGTCAATATAATGGTCAATATAAATGCCCTTAACTTATGAGAAAGAATGCTATCCACATCCAGAGAAAGAACTGTGGGAGTAGAAACACAGAAGAAAAATGGCTGAGGATATGATTGGGGATGTAGACACTAAAAGATCACCCTAGTGCAAATATCAATAATATGGAAATAGGTCCTGATCAATGACATATGTAAAACCCAGTGAATTGCATGTTGGCTATGGGAGGGGGTTGAGAGAAGGGGAGAGAAAGAACATGAATCATGGAACCATGGAAAAATTTTCTTAATCTGTTGGAAAAATTTTCTTAATCCGTTAAAAAATTTCCTCAAAAAATAAATAAATAAATGTGTGTGTGTGTGTGTGTGTGTGTGTGTGTGTGTGTGTGTGTGTGTGTGTACCCTCAAAAAGTATAGCCTCTTTCAGGGATAGAGAATAGAAATATAAAAGAATTCAAATAGAAGACATTCTAGGGAGCCTGCATCAATTCCAACTGGAGATTCTTCACAGCTGAGATTTCCCAGGAAATCCTATTAAGTCTCAAAATCAAGCTGCCTACTTCCAGCTTCTCATTTCATTTCTGGGCCTTCACCCCATGCTTCTGAGGCAATGCAGGTACCAGACACACACCCTTACCAGTTTCTGCCTCCTATCTGGAAAGCACTACCACCACCAGTCAGTCAACAAACATTTATTAAATACTTACTATGTGGGAATAGCTAGGTGGTTCAGTGAATAGAAAGTCTGATCTGAAGACAGGAGGTCCTGGATTCAAATCTTACCTCAGACATTTCCTAGCTATGTGAACCAGGACTAGTCACATAAACCTCAGTTTCCTTGTCCTTTCCTTTCTTTCACTTTGGGAGCAATACTCAGCTTTGATTCTAAGACAGAAAGTAGGGGTTTAAAAAAAAAAAAAAAAGCTTACTATGTGCCAGGAACTACATGCTAAGAACTGGGAATTTTTTAAAAGTCAAGAAAATAGTCTTAGCTCTAAAGGATCTCAAAGCCTAATTGTGGAGACAAAATACAAATACCTAAGAACAAATAAGATACTTAGAGAATACATCGGAGTTTATCATAGAAGGTAGCCACTAGAATTAAGAGAGTTTAGGGAAATCTTCTTGTGGAAGGTAGATGTTAGCTGGGACTTGAAGGTAGCCAGGAGATGGAGCCTGGAATGGCATTCTCTTGGTCCTGTCTGCTAAACCCTGGGCCTCCTGGAAAAATCATCACCTGCCAGAAGGCTTAACCTGGAAAAAATATTTTGAACAGTCTAATAATCTGCTCCTTTACTATAGTCTGCCTGTTCTCATTCTAAATCATTTCCAACAATTTGACCCTTTATTGATAGCATCAACTTGGTTATTCAGTTTAGCAGAATTATGATGGCTCTGATGGGCACTAACATGTCCCATCAACTTCTTGCTGAATATGTAGTGAAATACATCGGCATAATTCCTGTATTGGTCTTGACCCCAAAGCTGAAAGCACTTAATTTTTCAGATCTGTTCTCTAGAGGTCTCAGACCATTCAATCAAATTCACAACCACTGAGCAAGAGTCAGTATAAATAAAAATCTTGTGTGCCCTTGACATGGGCATTGTGCAGAGATGGCTAGAACCCTGTACCCCTTAACTCAGACAGGCTGTGAACAGGGAAATTCCCTTCCTCCTTCCTGTCCTTGTAACTCCTGAGGCAAAGACCATTATCCTTGGACATCCTTTAGGTTGAGATAGACAAAAGAGATACATCTCCCAGCCACACCTTGATAGCCTAAGCCCTGAGGATCCCAAACAGACCCTCCCCACCCACCTAATGCCTGAGTGCTAGAAGTCACGTCCACACTCTGGAGAAGGATACAAAAACCCCTGAACTGGGACATGGGGAGCAACCCCTGACAGTTGTTCCACTCTTGCTGCTGTGCAATGTTGTGGAGGGCAGTCCCCCAGGGTTGTTCCACTCATGCTGTCTTGCTGGCCATTGATCCTATCTTACTAATAAATCTTTCTTTTTACTTTTAAGCTAAGCTTGGAATCCTCTCATTCCTGAGAAAGGTTTCCTTCCCGAACCCAGGGGTCCACCATTTGCACCCCTATAACACCCTGACCATCAAGGCTCTTTTATTAACCAATCCTGTAGTTTGTGAGTTGACCACGTCCTAAAGAATGATCCCTGCTAGTTCTCAACTACTCTCTAATTGGCATGTTCATTATTTTAACTCTCTTCTTCCACTGGAGAATAAGAGATTTGCTCTCACTGCATTTAAAATCCATTAAATATATAGGTTTGCAACGCTGCTTAAGTTTACTACTTTAGCAGCCATATTCAAGGCTCTCATAGAATTGTGTAAATAGAAATTAGCTCTATCCCATTAATAGTCAAAAATCTACTCAACCCAGGCGTTCTAATGATGTCACTCCCACCTCCCTTAGTGGGGAGGGGAGACGAGTTACCCACATGTGACAATAAGTAACAAATCAAGAATAAGGGACTGCCCTTTGGGCAGTCCAAATCAATGTAGAAACTGCCATTTGTCCATTTGAATTAGAGGTGGACCACAGGAAGTGATGAAAGACACTATCTCTTTAAGTAAGTGAGTGAACTTCCTGTAGTCTTAGCTGCAAATGGGTAAGTGCAGTATTACTGCATTGTATCCTACAGACTAGTAGGATGGAAATTATAATTGATTAGACCCTAATACAAGGGCCTGTTATAATTTTATTTTGTTTTCTTCAAAAAAAAAATTTTATGTACATAACTTTGATATTTTGATTTTGATTTTAATGTTTTTTTTTCTCAAAAGCTTCAATTTTCTTCTATTTGATTTTTATAGTTTTTCTTTCTTTTTTCTTTTGAATTTACTCATACAACCCCATGACTCAACTGTATATATTGAGCTGATCTGGGTATTTCTTTCTAAATACCCACATCAGGGGGGATTGTATTTTTATAAAATCCAAGATTAATCGTATTTTTATTATATCCAAGATTAATTTTTGGTTTTGTTTGAGAAAATTCTCAGGGAAAGAAACTTGCTGATTCCTTAAATCCAGAGAATGAACTGTTTGCAGAGAGATGCCTGAAGAACCTACGTTTAATCAAGAGATCCAGAATGAACTTTGGGTTGCAATTGATTGAACTGATGGGGTTTTGTTGCATCAAGTGATCCAGAACGAACTTTGGGTACTAATGAATGGACTGATGGGTTTTTGAACAGCTACTTTAATTGTACATGTTATGCTGATTGGGGACTGCCCCCAATTGGTTTCTTGTCAACGCACTTAGCAAAACATTGGTTTTGCTTTCTCTCTTTTCCATTTCCCTCTTATCTCTAACTATTGTAGTTAGAAGGACCTTTGTGGTAGAAGATGTTTGTGTAACATGATCACTTGGGGTGACTAGGCACCCAATGATCATCAGGGGGGATTGTGTAAATAGAAATTAGCTCTATCCCATTAATAGTCAAAAATCTACTCAACCCAGGCGTGCTAATGATGTCACTCCCACCTCCCTTAGTGGGGAGGGGAGACGAGTTACCCACACGTGACAATAAGTAACAAATCAAGAATAAGGGACTGCCCTTTGGGCAGTCCAAATCAATGTAGAAACTGCCATTTGTCCATTTGAATTAGAGGTGGACCACAGGAAGTGATGAAAGACAGGATCTCTTTAAGTAAGTGAGTGAACTTCCTGTGGGGGGAAGAAGCATCTCCTGAGACCACAGACAGATTACACTCTGTATTGTCACGTGGGTAAGTTAGGCTGGCTTCCTTTGCCTAGCTGGGCCAATTCTAAACTCTGCCTATCAGGCTGTTGGGCCTTGCGGCTTACAGCTTTATTTATTTATACTTCTAACCTCCCTCTTCTCTTTATCCCTACTTACCTTCCTGATTGTAAATAAACTCCTCAACCCGATGCTGACTTGGGTCTGATTTAATTACGGAATCAACCTGAATTGTTGATTCCTGGCGGCCACATATTTTAAAGATATAACTATAATAACTAAATTTTAATTCTTACAGAACACATCATTTTCATTATGGGTCCCTCTTACACCAATGCTTCAGACAAAAGCAAATCATCTATTAAGTTCTGCCAGTTGGTGAGATTCTGCTTCTGATAAATAATCTGGCTTCATTTAGTCTCAGTAGTAATTGTACCAAGAATTCATTGGTTTGCTATTTAAATTTTTTCTCCAAACATCCAACTTTCTTAATGTTAAAAAAAAAATCATGTGACCATAAAATCCAATTAAAAACAATTATACTAATTACACCTTAAAAGGATACACTTCAAAGTCAAAAAGGCTATAAAGTAACACCCCTCCCCCTTCACAGTCCTCAAGTGAGGAAATTTAGAAGAGAAAGTCTTGGGCAATAAACTCAACAGAACCCCCCCAACAACTAAGGAGCTTGATGTTTCCCCTAGAAAGCAGCAAAAACTCAACAATACTCTCCGAACCTCATCTCCCTTAAGTGAGGCCTTTTAACTTCATCCTAGCCAGACTGATTTTCCAGTCCCTTAAAGGAATAGGCCAGCCTGTTCTAGCTGCAGAAAGAACCACATAGTGTAGGACCAAGTGGGTGAAGTGAGACAGAAAAGTGAGAAGGGAATTGAGGTGGCAGGAATGGACAGGAAAGGAAGAAGAAAGGAATTCTTCTATAGCTGGAGGTTTCTGAGGGTGTTCAGAATGCTCATCCCCAGGGTCCTATCCACTCACTCTTTCAGTTTTAACAAAGTATGAATTACAAGCTAATAGATAACACACTTAAAAGTGAACCATTTCCTAGAAAGATCCCCAAAACAAAGTGAAATTAGCAGAACCAGGTCAACAGATGTAAATGGAAAGAATAACCACCAAAAAAAGAGGGGGAAAGTGCTGCAATATTACAAAAGAATGAACTCAGTTTCGAAGAAATATGAGAGATATTCTCATCTCTTTGCAAAGTTTGAGGGCACATGGGTAATTACCATTGCATATAAATATTGTTTTTTTCCAATGTGTTGAGTCAGTTTTGCTGAAATTTCCCCTCTGTTTTCTCTTTTTCTTTTTAAAAAGAATTCTTTGTTATAAGGGATAGCTAGAGAAGGTGGGGAGGGGAGACTGAATTCAGAGAAAAATCTAGGTGGTGTAAAAATAAATGTCCAAAAACATTTTTGAAAAAATAACTAAGAAGTTCTTGGTTCAATGTGGTCTCTTTTCTTCTTTTCTCAGTACTCTCACTTATTCTCTCAGGACCTCCCTAAACAGTGATACCTATTATTCAATTTAAGAAACTTTTATTAATTATTCCATAGTTCAGTCATACAAATCTTTATGCTTATAAAGGCTTTCTCATCTTATTTTACCTTCCCTTTGAGATTTAGTACTCTATATCATTGGTCTTCAAAATGGAGGCCATGACCCAACCCCAAGAAAGCTTCATAGTGACCTCAAGGTAGTTTGATGATCCAGCTAAAGTATGGAAAGATAAGTCCCATCCTACCCTCTCAGAATTAGCCAGTCCTGGGTAATTAGACATTAGTTCCACCCCACCTTTTTATAATTAGTCAATCCTGGGCAATTGTACCATTCTTTGGTGGGATCAGAATCAGAACAATACCTCTAGCCTTATCTCACAATACTCTCTGACTTTGTCCCCTCCTTCTAATGTACAAGCTTCCAACCCTCCTGCTCCCCACTTCCAATCTGAGGATGTGTTTCTCATGCACTTATAACTTCCTACTCAACCCAAGTGCACAATCTTAGTTCTACCTCCATTCCAAATAGCCTGTCACTTGCCAAATCTTGTCATTTCTTTCTCTCCATCTATAAGAATTTCCTTCTTTTCATTCACACAACCATATTTCTAGTTCAATCTCTCATTGTGTCTTGCATAGACTATTTTTGTCTCCATTCCTCCACTCCAAGCCTTACTCCACTCAGTTGCCAGGGTGATTTTCCTCAAATGCAGTTCTGATTACATCACTTTTCTACTCCATAAATTCCAAGGATTCCCTATTGACTTTAAGATAAAATACTGTTCATTTTATTTCATCTTTTTCTAATGTTTATTTTTTGTTTCCTAACATGTATTATTAGTATATTAGTATTTTTAGGTAAATAAATATGTGTATATTGGACATATGCACACAAAAAATTTACTGTTGGGATGTACAATTGAAAAAGTTTGGAGCCTACTGATCTGGAATTTAATGTAGCCATGCCACATTAGTACAGGCCCAACTACAGCTTTTGGAACAAAGAAATTAAGATACACAGAGGAATAAATAAAATGAAGCAGATGCCAAGTTAGCTTTCTAATTAGCCTGGGAAATATATCACAATCCCACAGCAACACACACTAAGGCTCACCACTATAAGATGCAATACTGTTACCATAGAGAAGTGGTGGGTATGGAAAATAATTTTTGATAGACTGATTAAAATGTGGGCAAACTTGTCAGCTTTGCAAAAATCATACTTAAAAGGTATTTAAAATTTTTTTTTTGTTGTTGTTGTTGCATTTAGTGTTTCTTTTTACTTGGCTCTCCCTCAATTCTAAGCTACCATGTCAGCTGACAGCTGTTCTCAGCTATTTTTTCCCATACCTACCCAAAAAAGATAATGAATTTAAGACAATAAGCCAGTCTACATTTCTGATCTTGTGACACCCTTGTGTGTTAGGCTCTGCTATTGTGTTTCTGCTCTCTTGTATAATAAGAGCCAACTATTCTGTCATGCTGACATTTGTTTTATATGATCCATTCAGCCTTAGTCAAAAAGTTCCCAATTCTCAAAACTATTTTTGATTAAACATTCTTTGTAACTTCACCTATAAACTTCATGAAAAATGTCTCCATTGTAATGTTTTCTAATATCTAAAGGTTTTCACAGGAATCTGCCATTGAGGAAGTCTATAAACTTACAAATAAGGCAAATGAATACCTCCCTCCCAATAGCATAAACCAATAAAAATTTCCTCTTTTCCTTCCCCTGCCTATTCTCACTATTCCCTCTTCCCACTCTACCTCTCCATAACCTTTCTTCACTATAGTGAGCAGCCCAGTTCTAGGGAAGCCATCAGGTACTAATACAAACAGGATTGCTTTAGGTTCAGGATTAATTGAAAGTTTTGTAGAGCAGATAGAGAATACTTATAGCCTTTCTTCTCTGGAGAAGAGAAGGTAGTTGGAGAGACAGTGCTGAAGTGTCCCAGGACTTTATTTATTTTTTAAACATTTACCTTCTGTCTTAGAATCAATGCTAAGTGTTGGTTCCAAGGCAGAAGAGTGGCAAGGGCTAGGCAATTTGGGTTAAGTGCCCAGGATCACACAGCTAGGAAATGGCCAAGGTCAAATTTGAACCAAAGATCTCCTGATTCCAGGAATGACTCTATCCACTGAGCAACCTAGCTTCTCCTCTCTTCAGGATTTTAGAGAGGTCTTATTTAGAATAGAAGTCAGGATCTTAGGTTTCATTTATTGTTGATATCAGGGATATGTAAAGTTGCCTAATAGAAGTCAGAGATATATACAATTATCAAGTAAAAGTCCAAAATATATGAAATTGTCTATACTTGGAGTCAGAGATTTAGATAAATTACCATGTACAGCCTAGTAGATTTGCTGTGGACAGGGTGAGACTGCATCAGTTTATTTTCTTTTTAACTTAAACATTTTTTGTCATACAAAACCCACTTATATATTGGTCATCATTGTGAGAGCAATGCCATACATAACTAAAACCCCCAAATAAAACCAAAAATATACCGATATGAACAGTTCTTTCTCTGGAGGTGTATAGCATTCCCCATCATAAATCTTTCTGGATTATCCCAGATCATTGCATTGCTGAGAGTAGTCAAGTTTTCACAGATAATCCTCATCCAATATCACTATTATTGTGTACAATGTTCCCCTAGTTCTGCTTATTTTACTTTGCATCAGTTCCCATAGATCTTTCCAGCTTTTTTTGAAATCATCTTGTTATTCCATCACCAATATGAACCACAATTTTTTCAGTCATTCCCCAATTGACAGACATTCCCTTGATTTCCAATTCCTTACCATTACAAAAAGAACAGCTATAAATATTTTTGTACAAGTGCCCCTTTCTCCTTTTTTATTATCTCTTTGGGATTCAGACTAGGTAACGATTTACAAAAATCAAAGGGTAGGCACAGTTTTATAGCCCTTTGGGTATAATTCCAAATTGACCTCCAGAATGGTTGGATCAGTTCACAACCTGACCAACAAGACTGCATCATTTTAAAAGGAGAGACACCCTCTGCTGTTGTTCTGAAAATGTGAACTATAATTCTTTCTCAATGGGACTTCCAATGAGAGATAAGTGGACTTATCTGGGTGGACATCAGCTCATAAGAAATTAGTTGACAAGGTAAGTTAAATAAGAAAATATGAGTGGAGGAAAAAGTTGACAAAAATATAATCCACCTACTATCAAAAGAAAAACAAAATATGAAAGTCAAGTCAATAAGAAATAATTATATAATTATAATAAGAAATAATGTAAGATTCACTATACTCCCTGAAAGCCATGCTGGCAGAAATTGCCAATGCTCATACATAATAGTGTCTACTATTTATTTTATTTTATTTTTTAAATTTAAACCCTTAACTTCTGTGTATTGGTTCCTTGGTGGGAGAGTGGTAAGGGTGGGCAATGGGGGTCAAGTGACTTGCCCAGGGTCACACAGCTGGGAAGTATTTGAGGCCGGATTTGAACCTAGGACCTCCTGTCTCTAGGCCTGACTCTCAATCCACTGAGCTACCCAGCTGCCCCCTCTACTATTTATATAACACTTTAAGTTTTGCAAAATGTTTCATATCTGTGGCATCTAGAGCAAATATACCAGCCTAGAGGTCTCTCTGGCCACCTTTTCTGCTTTTTTTTTTTTCCTCAGCATAAATGAGCTGACATCAAATCTGAGTTGTATATTCCTATGAGTTTAAAATCTTGGTCCCAGCCTTGGTGGAGGGAGATAAACAGAAAGATTCAAATTTTAGTACTGGGGAACACTGGTAGTGACCATAGTAATATTCAACTTTGGCACAGAGGGACAGGCCCCTATTTCTGTATTGAGTTGGATATATTTCTATACCAAAATTTATATATGTGTATGTTCAATCCTCTTTTGTCCAGTTCAGATAAGAGTGAGGTTCATCTGATGCCTTCATCCCTGCTCCATCCCTTCATAAATGTTTATATACTCTTGTCACATTCCCTGATTATAAGAAATAATAAAGTCTTTTTCTATCCTAGGTATTTCACTTTTTTTTTCACCTACCTTTTTCTTTTTTTCTTTTTTTGGGGCTTGAAGAGTGGTGGACTTAAAGTCAGGAAGACTCATCTTTCTAAATTTAAATCTGACCTCAGACTCTTAACTCTGTTTGCCTTAATTTCCTCATTTGTAATAAATGAGCTGAAGAAGGAAATGACAAACCACTCAAGTATCTTTGCCAAAAAAAAAAAAAAACAACAAATTGGGTCATGAAGTTGGGCATGACTGAAAATGAACAAACAACAAACTTTTCTTTCTTCTCTCAAACCCATTAGAATACCTGGGTTCTCTGTCTCATTTAACTACCTCTATGACCTTTAAAGACACTAATGTTCTGAAAGGACATTTGCTTCTTCTTAGAAGAGAGAACTTCATAATCATGCTGTTCAAATATAATTACCTTTCTAAAATTTCTCTTGACTCTTATGTTTGCATTTCAAAGTTTCTGCTTGGCTCTGGTCTTCTAATCAATAATGCTTAAGTCCCAAGAAAACTCATATTTTCCCCCCTAGAGAATGATTTTCTGCTTTTTAGGGGAAATTATTCTTAGTTGTAACCCTATATATGTAGGTGGAAGCTACTACGTCTTCTGTGATACTGACTATTGCTCTGAACTCTTTCTTTCTAGCTGCTTGCAACATTTATTCTTTCATTTGTTGAAAGAGATAGGGTGGAATGTAGAGAGAAGGGTGGGCTTTATTTATTCATATTAGACAGGGGTGAAGGGAGAAATAGTGATTGAAGGCATATGAGAGGAGGTATGAAATGAGAACTGGAAACAATGGAACTCACCTAAAATGGTTACAATTTTTTCTATAAAACAGACTACAAGTTTCTCAACTGAGGTTGAGCAGGAAGAGGGGCCATAAGATGTTTGAAGAGGGAAGAAAACATTTGGAAGAGCCGCTATGGAGAATAGTATTGAGATGATAAGGGAGCTAGAGAAGGATGACCTAGTGGCAATGAGGGCTCACTATCGGGTATATAACATTAACTTGTAATGGACTCAGGCAGAAAAGTTGAATGATTTTGTCCATCTATACTCCACAGCACAGGTGTGGAAGAGAAAGAAGCAGATGGTAGGAATCATCCAAGGCTGGGGTTTGCCAAGACGTAATTGGCAAGAGGATTAAGAGAGTCCAGAACAGAACCCTGTGAGATGCCTGTTGTTAGAAGGTGTAACCTGGAAGAGGGCCCAGCAAAAGAACTTAAGAAAGAATGATCAGCTAGGTAGGAGAAAAGGACTCAAGAGAAAAGGGCAGAGTAGAGTTGAACTGGTTCACCAGGTGATCAAGGTGGGGAAAATAGGACTAGATAGTCAAAGAAGGATGGCCTGGGAGAAAACTGAGGGACTGAGGGTTTGAAGGAGACAGTGTGGACAAAGAATAGGATTGTATTCAGAGAGATGGAAAGTCAATAAACTTTCTTAAATCCAGACTACAAAATAATAGATTAAACCCTAATTTTGTAGTTTGCTAATTTCTCAATTCACACTGAAATTTTAACTAGCTGTTTTGAGCTGGCTTGCTACACTCTTGTTAATATTTATGCTATACTCTATAACTAAAAAAATAGGCATAGATTAAGAAATCTTGGGTCCTAGTTTGGGCTCTGACACTTATTAGATGTGTAACATTGAAAAATTAACTTAATTTCAGTTGTAAAATGAAATAATATTTTTACTGCCACACAAGGCCATTGTTAAAATTAAATGAAATAATGTGTCAAATGCTTTGTAACCATAAAATCTTATGTAAATATAAGATATTTAAATGTAACCAGCAGGTGTTGCTATAGAGACCAAAGTGACTAGCTTTGTACTCTTCCTTTCTCTTCTTAACTCCTTTCTGGAAAGAAGTGTGAGTTGAGTCTTCCCAGACCATTCCTATTTCTGACCATAGGGTATGACTTTCCCTTCAGGTAAAGTCCCTTTTCCCTCTCCTTTTCCCTGAGGGTGGAGCTCTTGCCTAAGGAGCCAGACTAGAGTTTTTTCCTTCCTTTTTTCTACTCCCTTTCTGAAATGGAGATTGGAGATGTAATCAGCCACATCCTGTTACAACAACAAACTAATTAATCTAGAGGGGAAAAAAAAGAAATCCTAATTATATTTTGACGCCTGTCTTGATTGAATTATTTAATAAAATAATGAGTCCTGAGCCCCCACTTTAGAGATTCCTTAACTACTGTCCAGAGACTGAAATCTTGGTTTTATCATATAATTTATTTGAATTTCAGCCAACTGATGAAGAATCTCATTAACCTCCTCTTTACTCCAGCAAGGTACAAGTCAACGAGTAGTTAAGTCCTAAGTATAAGCTGAGTATATATTAACTACTTAGCACCATGCTAAAATCTGGGGATTCAGAGAAAGTAAAAAACAGTTCTTCTAATTAAGGAGCTTATATTTCAATGAAAGAGACAGTATGCATACAACTACGTACATATATACAAGATATTTAAAGGATAAATTGGAGATAATCTCTGGGGGGAGGCACTAGTAATTTTAGCTGAAATCGAAGAAAGCTAAGAAATGAGAGGAAGACAAGGAAAGAGAGAATTCCAAACTCAGAGGATAGCCAATGAAAATGCATCGAGTTTAGAGATGGAGGGTCTCCTGCAAAGAGCAGACAGGAGGCCAGTATCATTGGATTGTGGAATATGTGGTGGAAAGAAAAATATAAAACAATTGGAAAGGCAAAAAGAAGCCAGTTTGTGAAGAAAAAAAGCAAGAAACTTGCAGATCACATGATATCAACTGGGAAATGACTGAACAAAACAAAAAATATTTAAAAAACCCTATGGAGTCAACTAAAAAATTAATTTAAATAATTAAAGCTTTTAGCAAAGTTTCAAAATGTGATAGATCCATATAAAATGTTATGATTCCTAAACATAACAGAAAAAAATCCAGGAAGAGTAACTAGAAAGAGAATTTCCATTCAAATGACTACAGAAGCTATAAATGCTTGGGAGTATATTTTCTATGATTTTTCCAGAGACCTTGTGTATCTAATTATAAAATGCTCTTAGAAATAAGCAGTCCTAAATAACTGGAGAAACATTAATTGTTCATGAGTAGGTTGAACCAATATAAAAATGACAGCACTGTGTAAATTGTTCTGTATTGTGCCAAATTCTCAAAAGAATATTTTATATATAGAGAAAAAAAATCAACATATAGAGAAACAAAAGATCAAACATTTACAGGGAAACAATGAGAAAAAAATAGTGGGAAGGAAGGGAATTTGTCGGTATCAGATACTGAACAAGTACTATACTATAAAGCAATAATCATTAAAACTTTTGGTCCTGATTTTTTAAAATAGAAGCCTATCAGTGGAATAGATTAGGTGCATGACAGACAGAAACAAACACTGTAGCATTTTGTTTGATAAAGCCAAAGACTAGTTGTTGAGCTAAAGTCTCACTATTTGACAAAAACTGCTAGAAATATTAGATAGTTATCAAATTAATCTGTAAGCCCCACATCTTCCCTATCCCATTGAGCAAATTCAAACTCAAAAAATAGTCCCTCTATAATACCTATACAGTCCAGCAAAATAAACTCCTTCATTATCCATGTCTGAAGAATACATGTATCCTTTTGTATTTTAAGTTCATCACTGTCAGAGGAGTCATATCTTTTGGGGAAGGGAGAAGGGTGGGAGGAAGAGAGATAAATCACAAAAAGTCAGAAAATGATTATTGAAAATTGTACTGACATATAATATGTAAGAAAATAAAAACTTATAATAAAAAAAAGTTCTTGCCCTTAAAGAGTTTACAATCTAACAGAGAAAGACTATTCACAAAAGAAATCAGAAAAGGGAGAAGGGAGGAGAAGGTATTTGAATTGGGTGCAAGATGTTGGAGGAGAGGGGGCAGCTGGGTGGCTCAGTGGATTGACAGCCAGACCCAGAGATGGAGGTCCTTGGGTTGTTCAACTCTGGCCTCAGACACTTCCTAGCTGTGTGACCCTGGGCAAGTCACTTAACCCCCCTTGCCTAGCCCTTATCACTCTTCTGAATTAGAACCAATACACAGTATTGATTCTAAGACAGAAAGTAAGGGTTCAAAAAAAAAAAAGATGTTGAGGGAGTCTAATACAAGTACAGTTGGTGAGAAATGAAGGTCAAGAAGATTAGTAAGAAAAAAAATCATTAAATTAGACAATTAAGGGATTTTTGGTAATTGGAGAATGCATTTTCTGTTGAAACATGAAGAAATAAACCAGACAGTAGAGAGCTAAGAAGAAAGTGAAATAAAAGTGGAGCTATCATGATAGATAGCTTTCTCTTAGAGTTAAGCCACAAAAGAAAGATGAGATATAAAGTTATATGGTAATAACTCCCTGGGGTGCATAGTTTAAGGAATGGGTTTTTTTTTTTAAATGGGAGAGACATGGGCATGTTTACAGGCAGCAAAGAAGCAAGGAAACAATGAAAATTAAATAAAGTGATAATGAAAGACAATAATCTATTGGAGAAGACAGGATGAAAAGACATCAAGGTTGCCTGTAGAAAGGTTTTTCTTACCTCTTCAAGTGAGAAAAGGGGGAAGGAAGAAATAAATGGAGAAAGCAACTGAGTAATATGAAATGAAGAGGAGAAGGGAAGATGGGACTCAAGCAAATAATCTCATTTTTTCCCACTAAATATCAAGCAACACTCTCACCTGAGAGGTTTGGGAGAGGGGATTCATGAGAGGTTTGGAAAAGCTACTGTGGTGATTGGGATAATTAATTTATTAGGGAGGTAAAAAAGACTTGCCTTGCTACAGGGAAGGCCCATTGAGATTATGTAACAAAAATATATATTGGACCCAGTCAGCATGGTTGTGATTTTCTCTAGCTTCATTTAGTAGCACAAAAAATAGAAGCAAAGGCAGAAGATAGTGGGAGTAGTCCAAGGATGTGGTTCAGCAGGGCAAGATAGGATAAGGTGCCAAGGGAATTAAAGTAGAGGATACTGTAAAGTAAAACTAATTCACTAAATGGTTGAGAAAGGGAAGGGAATTTGCCAGTGCTACAGTTGAAGTTAAGTAAAAAACTGAAAGATAAAGAGATTGTTAGTCATAATGAGGTCAAAGAATAGGGTTAGGGTTTGTAAGGCAGAGAAAAAGATGGAATGATAAAATGTTATTACCAGAAAAAAAATTTCAAAGTTCATAATCATGAAAGTGTTACATGTGTGGGTGATGGCATATTCAAGGATACACCATCTCAGTAATGTGATTTTAATGGAATACTACTATGCCATAAGAAATAATAAACAGATCATTTTTTCATCTTGAAAGAAACTACATGAGAAAATGAAAAGTAAAACAAGTAGAAATAAGAGAACATTATACACAATTATGGAGTTAATATTTGAAGAATAATGTGTGAATGTTCACCTCCAGAAAATGAATTGAGAAATGAAAAGATGAAATACATAATATATATATAGCCAGATGATGTCTTCTATGAGAATCTATTCTTCATATACTATATTAATTCCTATATATTAGAGAGAATTACTGTGTATTCCTGTGTCTGGGATCTGAGTCAGAGATACCATCTAGTCTGCTGGATGGCATTTTCTTTTTTTTGCATTTTCTCCCAAGGAATGTCTTTTCTTTTAATGGAATTTGGTTAATAAGTGAAGGGATAAAAGGTTCTTCCTGTATAAATTACCTGTCTACCTATGAAGATGGGGAAGGGTGAATAGAATGACAGACCACCTCTTAATAGCTAACATCAATTAAAGATGTCTTGGGATGGTCAAGGGAGGTGCTAAATAATGAGGTCCTAAAAAATCTATTTATTAAGCTGCCTGACCCAGCTCAGGTCATCCCTGGTCCTGAGAGATATGAAGACTGATATCACTTTATGGTTATGATCCTGACCCTAATCAATAAACCTGATATAAATGTATATTTTTACCCCAAACTCAGCCTCTCAAGATAATTTTAATATAACACCTCTATGGTGTGGGGAGGGCAGGAAGAGGCTAAGGGAAGGAAGAAAGTAAGAGAGAAAGAAAGAAAGAGAGAGAGAGAGGGGGGGGGAGGAAGGGAGGGAGGAAGGAAGAAAAAGAAAGAAAGGAAGGAAGAAAGCAAGAAAGAGGAAGAAAAAGAGAGAGAAGGATGGAGGGAGGGAGGGAGGAAGGAAGGAAGGAAGGGCCATTTCTATTAGTAACTGAAAATAGGTCATGGGAAATGAGTATGTTGAGCAACTAAGTAGTTTAGAATGTTTTAGGTATCATCAATATGTGTGTTGAAATTCCTTAGTATATGAGCAAGAGTTTGGGAGAAGAGAAATAACCATATGCTAGGTATCAAATTCATCGAAGAATGAAAGAAAGTGTTTTGGGGAATAGTAGATAATAGCTATCAGAGACCTGGTTTGGTGATAAACGTGAAGTGAATCATCCTTAAAAGAAGAGAGATTATTAAGTGATGGTACAAGGCTGGAAGTGGCAATGGGGAGCAATGCATATGCAGATTGCCCTATCACGACTAGTAAATTGGAATGATATGACTGAAAATGCAACTAGTTCTAGAAAGGAGGAACAGGGAAATAGTGCATCGAGAGAGACATATCTTGGTAGATGTAAGATAGAGTGAGAAAAGAAAGAAAATGAAAATTCATGTTTAAATTATGGGAGCATTCCACAGAGCACAATGGAAGGGATAGTTAGATCTAGAGCAGAATCTTGTTGGCATCTGTTGATTGTGATGGAAGTAAGAGAGAGGGCAACAAGGAATGGAGTTTGTACAATGACAGCAAGGGGTTCAGATTCACTGATATGGGAAGAAAAAGGTAGAATGTAAACAACTGAGGAAAGAATTCAGTCATATTATCAGTGACAAAAAAATTCACTGAGGGAGGGAGTTAATTGGACTCATCAGGGTCTTCTCTTGATGTCTAACCTTGTAACAAGGGGTGATATTGAGTCCTGGGAGATCCAGGAGATCTATCTCAAGAGAGGCTAGAGCAGGAGAGGGGGAGTAGAAAGGAAAAGAGAGTTGCAATTTAAGGTGAATCTGATCTGAGCATGCTCCAGAGGCCACTGGCTGTAGGACAAAGAAACTGGAGAAACCTCAGGCCTGGATGAGGGCTGAAGACAGAATACCTTAGAATGTCTCAACAGATGAGTCTGGACTGACTGAGGAAAAAAGCAGAGGGCAGTGTGCAAAAGACAGTTGCAGCTTTCATGGGCAGGAGCAGATTTTGTGTAAAGACAAACTTCAAATCAAGATAAAGCATAAATTAAGGAAATAATTATATAATAAATGATAATGAACAGGAATGGGGAGGGGAGCAATTATAGAGAAAATAAAACAAAACAAAATTTTCCATAGCTTCCTCAGGTGCTCTGAGAAAAATAATTCAGTTCAGTCACCTGTGAATTATTTGATTATGATTGGAGGTTTGGCCACAAGAGCCAGCCTCTTAGGGGAGGGGAAGACAGGGAAGGGTGAGACTGTTTACCTTCATGGCTCAACTAATTCCCCTTCCTCTTACCCTTTTCCCAGATCAATTAATAGACTTCCTTCTAGCTGGCCTAGCCCTCCCCTCAGTCTAGTACAAATAATTCAACATTTCATCTTTTCTCAGGCTAAGAGAGAGACAAAAAAAAAAAATCTATAAGCCTCAGGTATCTCAGAGGGGCCTAACTAGTTCAAAAAAGATCTATAGAGGAAATCCCTCTGAATCTATCCAAATAACTAAGCCTGCAGACATGTGCAATAAGGAAAAGAAAAATTCCAGAAATATGCTGTTGGCCTGTATTTTATTCCATAGAATCTCATTTTGATAGGTTTTCTGGGACCTACACCTAGATAAGAATTCTTTTTACCACCCCTTTGATAAATGATCATCTAATCTTTGAAATTGTTCAGTGAGGAAGAACCCACTATTTCCTCAGCCTACCCATTTCACTTCTGAAAAACTAATTATTAGAAAGTTTTTTCTTAAACCAAGTCAAATCTGCTTTTCTAGACCATTGTTTCTAGGTCTGCCTTCTAGGGTCAAACAAAACAAGTCTAATCCCTCTTCCACATTGTTGTTGCTTTTTCAGCTGTGTCTGAGTCTTCATGACCCCACAGACCCTGACTTTCCATAAGGTTTCTTAGCAAGGATACTGTAGGTTTACCATTTCCTTCCCCAGTGGATCCTTTTGTCAGGCTATCAGAGGTTAAGTGGCTTGTCCAAGGTCACACAATAAGGAAGTATCCGAAGCTGGATGATTTGAACTCTGGTCTTCCTGATTCCATGCCTGGTGTTCCAACCACTGAACCACAGATACCTCAACTAATATGTCTCAAGATGGTTTAATATTGAATCAGCATCCCTGTTAGTGGATAAATAATCCAACACTTGGTGAATGTTGCTATGAATGCAATTTCACATTATAAGTTTTCAGATACTCAGAGAATCCTTTTGTAGGTCTTCCCTTTTCCCATTCCCAAATCTTCTTTTTCAGAGCTAACAACTGCAGTGACTTCAATCCCTATGGCTTTACTGGGGCCACAGTCATCTCACCATTCTGATCATCCTCTTCTGAATGTATTCCAGCTTGACAGTGTCCTTCCCAAAGTGAACCTCTCAGACCTGGACAAATGAGCTCTGGCCTGGTTGGAAGAAAATCAAGATTATAGGAAACTTTGCTCTGGATACTATATTTCTCTTCATGCAATCTAACATTAGCTTTGTTCTTGCCAGGTTATGCTGTTGGTGTTCACTCAAAGTGAGTTTGCCTTCCACTAAAACCCCTGACTTTTTATTTTTTATATGAATTGCTATCTAGCCACAACTTCCCACTATTAGGAACATATATCTCTGTATATATTCCAATTTGTCAAATATCCCTCTTAAAAATGTGTTGCCCCAATAGAGCAGGGTACAGAATTCTTTGTTCTGCTTAGTTTTCTTCTGATAATGTAGCCCAATAGCAATGCTTAATTAAAACATGAAATCAATGTAAATAACAAGAAAAAATCTCCCCCACTCCTCTATAAAAATGAATGTAGATACTTATAGGCTCTGGGAGGAATATAATCTAATTCTCTTTTCAGTCTCATGAATGTCCCCTTTGCCCCTATCCAAAGATATAGAAGAAAGTAGAGATAATATGCAAGGATAATGAACACCAAGTAGGTTAAATTGGTTGGAATATAGAGTACATGAAGGGGTGAAATGTTTAAGAATCCAGGCTGAAGATAGACTGTGAAGTATTTTAAAGCTAAGCAGAGTGATTTATAATTTATCCTAGAAGCAAAAGGAAGTCATCATAGAAGCTTAAGCAGGGGAGAGAAGTAAGTAGTCAGAATTGTCCTTTGGGAATATCAATCTGACAGCTCTCATTTGAGAGCAGAGACCAAGAAAACAATTAGGAAGCTATTGTAATAATCCAAGCAAAAGGTGCTGAGGTCCTGAACCAGATTAGTAGCTGTATGATTGGAAAAAAGGGAACAAATGTAAGATACAGGATAGAATCAACAAATCTCAGCAACTGACGGAATGTAAATGGTGGAGAAAGAGAAAAGTCTCCTAAGTGTTGTTGTTGTAGTAGTAGTAGTAGTAATAGTAGCAGTAGTGGTAGCAGTGGTAGTGGTAATAATGATAGTGGTAGTGGTAATAGTGATAGTGGTAGTGGTAATAGTAATAGTAGTAGTAGAATAGTAGTAGTGGTTGGTAGTATCAAATGGTCTCTGAAATCCCAACTCTGAGATTCTGTGAAAAAGATAACCTATTATCAAGATCCACAGAACAATTTCAGGTTACATTTGCTTTATAATTTGCAATGTTCTCATACTTTACTTGATCAGGATTTATATTTATCTCCATTTTATTGGTGAAGAAATTTGAAACTCAAATGAGATTCATTCAATGCACTGGTTCCTAATGCAGTGCTTTTTTCACTTTAGATTGTGCTTCACTGATTAGGATTTTCCCCATGTTATTCCATTTCTATCTATCCCAACAATTTTTTTAGTATATATCTTTGTTCATTTTTACCTTAGCTTTAGACAGTTCAAAAATTCAATCAGTTCTTAGTATAATTTTCTGTTGATGTTTACAAGGTTAAGGGGGATTCATTTTATACAATAAACCTCCATTATTAATAAAACTAAAGTAAATAATTTATTTTGTGTTATATAATTTGGAAATAAAGTTTTCATGAAAGAATCTGGGAGAGGAATAAAAAAAGCAAGGCCCATCCTTTAACCTAATCACAGAATCTTTTATTCTCAATTAACATTTGTAATTTGACAATTTTGCAATTATGTTTTCTGATAAATATATACATAATAATTAGCACCTAAGAAATGTCTACCCATGAGGGCATAGTCTCTCTGTGTACAAAGACAGTATCGGGACTATTATATGGATATTCTTGGTTACTATAATATAATGTTTCAAAGGTTCCTAACCTATGACCCATAAAGTTTATTTTTATTATCATGCTTTGAGAATTGTTTTTCAATACAACTGATTTTTTGTAATACTATGTACTTTATTTTATGTAGTTAAAAACCATTATTCTAGGGGAAATACATGTATAAAAATATTTATAGCCATGCTTTTGTAGTGGCATAAAACTGAAAAATGAGGGGATGTCCATTGATAGGGGAATGGCTGAACAAATTATGGTATCTGTTGGTGATGGAATACTATTGTGCTCAAAGGAACTGGAGGAATTCCATGTGAACTGGAAAGACCTGACCTCCAGGAATTGATGCAGAATGAAAGGAGCAGAACCAAGAGAACATTATACACAGAGATGAATACACTGTGGCAAAATCGAATGTAATGGGTTTCTCTACTAGCAGCAATGCAATGATCCAGGACAATTCTGAGGGACTTATGATAAAGAACACTATTCATAACCAGAGAAAGAACTGTGGGAGTAGAAACACAGAAGAAAAACAACTGCTTGATCACATGGGTTGATGGGGATGTTATTGGGGATGTAGACTCTAAATAATCACTCTATTGCAAATATTAATAATATGGAAATAGGTTTTGAACAATGATACATATAAAACCCAGTGGAACTGCTCATCAGCTCCAGGATAGGGGAGAGAAGAGGGGAGAGAAAGAACATGAATCATGGAACCATGAAAAAAATAGTATTAAATAAATAAATAAATACATTTATTTTAAAATATAAAAAAAAAATAAAACCATTATTTTGAGAAGGGGTCCATGGTTTCACCAGAATGCCAAAAGGATTCATGACAAACAAAGGTCAAGTACTCCTTTCTTGAAGTTGAAAAACAAAACCTTAAAGACTACTTTAGACACTAAAAACTAGAATGCTTTCACATTTCTGTGATTTACTATGTTTATAGGAGTGAACGATTATGCTTTTTAGTAGCTCAAAAGAATAGTGAAAGCTGTAATCAAAACAACTATCATTAGAAATGTAAAGTTATATTCCACTTAAAAATCTTAGAAAGAAAATCACAGATGTGAACTCATTTTTTATTCATTGGAATTTGTGGTAGTATTTTAGTTTCAATTTAAGAAAATCTTAGATACACAGGATGAAATGTCTACCTAAGCAAACTGAGTAATATAAAAAAAAATAATTCATATGTAAATGCTAGCTATGAAATTATGGACTTGAATAATTCTGTTTTGGAGAGATTGCTGAATTTCATCTGTACACTCAAAATTTCTATTGAACCTAAAAGTGCCACACACTCTATCATACCCAGAACCCTGGAACCCTCAATAAATACTATCATTAGTTAACAAGCATTAATTGAGTGCAAAGCAGAAGACCAGGTGATTTGGGATGATATAAAAGGGGTGAGGAAATAGCTCTTGCTTTTGAGCAATTTACATTTTGGTTTAGGATATAAAACATGAGTGTGTGGAGGATATGAGAATAATTAACATGATAGGACAACGGCAAAATAATATACAGTGGTAAAATTTTTTAAACAATTTTTATAGACATCTTTTATTTGTATCTTGCTTAGATTACTCCCATGTATCTCTCTTGCTCCCTCCCTTATAAAAGAGTTTTTTTTTCTTCAAAAAGATATTTTTAAAAAAGAGGAAAGGGGAACAGTAAAATTGAACAACAAACAAAAAAAAAAATTGTCAGTGGTTCAAGCCAAATACCCAAGTGATTGAAAGAACATCAAAAAACAAATGGGGCAGGGAATAGGGTGGGGGTAGAGGGCAACTTTTGGGCTCAGGGAATTGAGAGTCAGACCTAGACATAGGAGGTCCTGGGGACAAATCTGATCTCAGATACTTCCTAGCTGTATGGCCCTGGGCAAGTCACTTAACCCCTTTTGCCTAACCCTTACTGCTCTTCTGCCTTAGAACCAATACACAGTATTGACTCTAAGATGGAAAGTAAGGGTTTTTTTTAAAAGGCAAGTAGAAATAGGTGGAATGAATCAGTGAATGCATGAACCCATTCATGCAACAGAAATTAGACATAGTATATTGTCAGAATGATATAGATGATCATGATGGTCTACAGAAAGGCAAAGAGACAGAAATTTGTGCATCTTTTTTTTAAAGGTAAAGTTCTTTGTTTCTTCATCAAAGAAAATATATGATAAAAACTGTGCTTTAAGAGTATCCTTGTGGGGGCAGCTGGGTAGCTCAGTGGATTGAGAGTCAGGCCTAGAGACGGGAGGTCCTAGGTTCAAAACCGGCCTCAGACACTTCCTAGCTGTGTGACCCTGGGCAAGTCACTTGACCCCCATTGCCCATCCTTACTACTTTTCCACCTAGGAACCAATACACAGAAGTTAAGGGTTAAAAAAAAAAAAGAGTATCCTTGTAAAAAGAAAAGAGTATCCTTGGAGCTATCTTTAAGGTTAAGTTGAAGCAGAAAGAGTAGTGCCAGAGTACCAATCAAAACAGGGGTTTTTAACCTTTTTTCATGTCATGGATCTCTCTGGCATAAATGTTAGCTATCCCCTTCTCAGGAAAATGCTGTTAAATGCAAAAAAAAATGTATAATAGCTAGGATGACAAAGTAAACTAATATGTTGAAATACAGTTATCAAAGGATTTTAAAAGACAAGTTTATGGATCCCAGCTTAAGAACTTCTAACTTAGAATGACATAAGGTCTTATATTAGGATTTTCACTGGGGGAGAAGTAAGGAAGGTATGGATCCTGGTGACATTATAGGAAGAATACACAGCATTTTAAAATGATATGAGAAGATATGCAAAATAACTTCAAGGTTATGAGCTTTAGTGAACTAAAAAAGGGAATTAAAATTCTGAAGATAATAAAAACACAGTAAACAACTTAAAACTGTAATAATCTTACATGGTTTAAAAAAATCAATAGATGTACAAAATCATTTGATCTGAAAGACTTATGTCAACCATATCTACATTTACCTGTATTATCCATAGCTCTCTCTACTTCTCATCTGATTTTTTTGTTCTTTATCAGTAAACATATAGATAGAGGGGAATAAATTTAAACTGTGTTACCATGAGAAGAACAAATAAAAAAGATATTTTTACTGATGACAGATCCATAATAGATTAAAAATGTTAGAAATATTCAGATTACGAGAGATCTATAATCTATATATAGAATACCATGCTTTTTCACAAAAAGTCCTCTATTAGCCAATAAGAATGCCAGGCACTGGCTACAGTCAGAGAATGTTAAGTTTAGAAAGAACTTCAAAAGATCATTGATTCAATTCTTTCATTTTATAGATGAGGAAACAGAGGTCCAAAGAGGTTAAAAATTTGTTTGAGGAGGCAGTGTATTATAGTGGAAAGAGCACTGGCCTTGAAGTTAGAGGAACTGAGTTCAAATGTCATTTCTGATGTAAAAAGCTTGTATAACCTTGCGAAAGTCACTTAACATCCTTAGACCTCAATTTCTTCACTTGTAAAATCAGAGTGTAAGCAGATATTGCCATAGTGGAGTAAAGTTGGCAGGATACATTCCTTTGTCCTGTATGAATTAGAGGAGAAGCTTAGTTTGAGAAGACTTTTCTCTCTCTACTAAGCAGATCAAGGGGATGTGACCTTTCTTTTGGTTCAAATCCCTACTCACTCACTACTCTTCATATAGGAGGCTGGAGATTTGCCTAAAAGGCTTAGGGTTAGTCCTTAGACCAGACCACATAACCACATAACACAAGACCCTCTACCAGGGTTTATAATCACTATAGCATTGTTCCTGGTGTTCTCTGCTCTGCTCTTTTTCTCTGTCTCTACTCTCTCCGAAGGAATTAAAAAATTTCTAGTCAGTTGGAACGATGTCCCCCAGTTACAGATCTTAACAGTCTTTTTTCAGGGTTTGGAGGGATTGTTATTCCTCTGAACTACAAAGCCCAGTTAGATTTCAGACTTTATGCCATTAGTAGTAGAAATCAGCTAAAAATCAAGAATTTGATAATACTCTTGAGTCCTTTCCCAAATCCAGTTACAATGATATTGTAATGAATAGACTATGAGGTTCTTTTTAGCTCCAGATCTATGATACCATGATTCTAAATGTGTGAAGGAAATTATTTAGGGGATGTCAGAGTCTAAGCTCTAATGTTCCATGGCATCAATGTGAGAGTGAGCAATTAGGGTGGGTGACATCATGGCAGTGCCAGTGTCACCATGGGTCTTCCTAGCAAAGGAGGAAGAGCCAGAAGAATGGCTCCACATCAGCATGATGTTTGAAATAAAGTGGGCTAGGAGGATTTTGAAACCCAGGCAAGAAGTTCTCTCCATCTTTTTACTATCGCTATTAAAGAGACTGACTCCCTGGGCTGACACTTGGCAAGCAGCAGCACAGTGACCATGCTGGGCTGAAATCTTTTTTTTATCCTGGGACTCCATTCTAGGAGCATAGGGCCACAACCAGTAGGCAATGGGACACACAGTCGCTCAGGGTCACCCAGCTGGGAAGTGTCTGAGCCCGGACTTGAACCTAGGACCTTTCGTCTCTAGGCCTGGCTCTCAATCCACTGAGCTAGCCCAGCTGCCCCTACTTTAGGTTGCAGTTTCTTTAGCAGATGTAGTTTTTACAGGGTGGGAACCTGATCTTACCTTAAAGGAAATCTCTGTCTCTCTCTCCTCTTTTTATTAATAAATGCTCACAACTGGCAATAAGCCTCCAGACCACCTTTTATTTGTTATGTAAAGATGTCAAAATTATTGTGCCTTCCAAAAAGTGCCTGAGTTTTTCCATTATAGGTTCCCAGGAGACTAGATCGAATCTATTGCCTATTCCACTTAAATATGTTAATCAGCTTAGAGCAGTGATGGGCAAACTTTTTAAAGAGGGGGCCAAAGGAAAGGAAATGCTCATCTGTTATTCTGTTTCTAAGGCAATTCTTTCGAAGTTTTCGTCGTATTGTATCTTACTCGTTGTATTCATCAGATTAGGAATAATGTCGAGCAGCTGTATAGAACATTTCAGGGGGCCACATCTGGCCCGGGGGCGTAGTTTGCCCATCACTGGCTTTAGAGTATCTCTATTGAAGCAATTAAAGGCAATAAATTATGTGTAAAAATCATTAATCAGTTTGATAGGAATGAAAGCAATTGGATGAAGTTAAATTATCCTATTTAGTAAATGTTGTTTGTCTTTTGTTTTCAAAAAGGACCAGTGACATCCAGAGGGTACAAAGTCTTTGGCCTCACTTTCTTTTCCAGTTATCTTAATACTGGACTTTGACGAAAATCAGCACAAATGGATATGGTAAGGGATGCAGTGGATGTCCCGGGCATCTTTCCTGCCTGACTAAGCTCTAATCACTCCATAGCACATGCATCAGCCACCTTCATAACTGTTGGAACAAATTGCTCCTCAGGAAAGAATTCTTCATATGCTTAGGGTAGGCATTCTCTTAACTCACCAACTGGTATGAGGCTTTTTAGTCACCTTCAACCTGGTTTAGACTCTTTGCCAAAACAGTTTTACTGGAGTTTGGCTACAGTTCCTTAAAGCCACAAGTGAGAGTTGGGTGACAGGATGAGTGACCCTGAAAAGAGCTCAGAGATTCCTTATACTAAAATTCTCTTTGAACACCCCATACACCCCACTACATAGCAAGTATATTGGCTAAAGAGACTCAATTATGACCTATAAGCCCTTATTGGCTAAATTGGCAAGCCAATTTAGAACCTGAACATCAGAGTATCTGGCAAGATCAGTGAAACCAGTTCAAAACAAACCTCTGAGAAAAGTAGCCTGGGCAGAGGAAAGAAGAGAAGAGACTCCATCTTTCCTCCTCTTCCCTCTTTTGACTAGATAATGACCTTGTGGATTTTTGAAAATCAGAACATTTGGGCCCCCCATTGGGTAATGTCCCTGGAACAGCTGATGACAGCTTCTACATCAGGAACTGAGGACAAAAGGCAGCTTTAGTACTCCAAGAGGATCCCTATAGAAAGCTACACCATACTTAAGAGGAACATCATTAATAATTCACCAAAGGAAAAAAGGACTTCCAATCAACTGCTGAGTTATTCCTTTGTCACTCTTGTTTGAGTCCACTTTTCCTTAGGATCTATAACATACTAGTGGGGGTTTATGAGTTATAGTATTAGAAGCTATAATATTAGAAAAAGACATCCCAACCTCTCAGGGTTACTTCTAGAATCCTGAAGGAAAAAGTATCAGTCATCTTCTGGGAATCTAAAAGATAATGGGGTCATGTGAGCCAAGATTGAGAGAGATAGTCTAGAACCATGATGGCAAACCTGTGACACACATGCCAAAAAGGGCATGCAGAGGCCTCTCTGTGGGCATGTCTGCAGTCACCTACCAAAGTTTGTTACTAGAAAGCCAGATGGATCTGGGGTGGAGCTGTTCCTCTCCTCTTCTCCATGCACCTAAGGATATTTTCTCATTTCTCTTTCCCCTCTGTCTAGCAGCCAATGGGAGCACTTCTTCCCTCCTCTGTCTAGGGTAAGGCACTGAGTGGGTGGGAGGGAGGCCTGCTAACATGCTGTTTGAGGCTGAGGTGTAGACAGCAGCCTTTTGAATCTGGAGCAGAGCTGTAGAACTGGATGGGAGCAGAGCACTGGAGCCACTCTCCTCCCCCTCTCCACACTCATCTCTCATCAGCCACCCCTCCCATGTCTGGGGTAAGGGAAGGCAAGATGGGAATAGAGGAGGATAGGGGGGTTACAGCACTTGGTCTCTGGGGGGGGCATGGCATTTGGTCTCTGGGGCAGCTAGGGCACCCTGGGGGTTGTGGTAGGGGCAGGACCACCCAGCCACTCTATTTCTAAAAGGTTCCCCATCACCAAAGTGAAAAACAATAAAAAAGACAAGGAGAATTTGAATATTATTTTCAGGTTCTCAGATTTTCTTTGAATTGAACATGATTCCTTATCCGTCAGTTTTGTGCTTATTTTCATGGTTTAATTGAAAACATATAGAATTCCACAGCTGACTTGACTCTAACTAGAAAAATGCTGCACCCTTGAAACTAAGAATGCATGACCTGGAGAATATTAAGAATGTGGACCAAAGGTTCAAAATGTGAAGACCAGGAAACATTCAATTGTTAAAGAAAGATCTAAGGAATAAGTTTGAATGAATTTCTTAGAATACAAATTCAAAACATCAGAACCTAAGATTTCTGTCTACCATGTAGTTCCAAAATACTTCGTTTTTTCATTTCATGACCTGTCATTTTCTCTGGTTATTCTTTCTTAGGTGGTTTCTTAGTAGTATTCAACTCTTTAAAAAAAAAAAAAAAAGTAGAAAATCAGAGACAAGATAATTTGTCGTCAGAGAAAGGGCAATTCCCTGTCCTCAAACAAAGGCAATGGTGGATAGACACAATATATACAAATAAAAATGTTTACAAAAATTCCTAACTATAGGTGTATTGTGTGTTAATTATCATTTGTGCTTGCCTCCTCTTGAAGGGCTGAAGCTTAAGGGACAAACTGACGGTGAAACTAGATACCGAGAGTCATCTGCTGAATGAGGTAGTGAAATGGGAGGGGGCTGGTAATTCCGTAGGGCTGGTTGAGCGGCAGCCCCAATTCTAGGCCTGCTGGCTCTGGCCTTGGATATTTTAGCTTCCCTGGAAGACAAATGTCCCAGGGAAGTTTCTCTTAGCCAAACTGTTCCCTCTCCAGAGCACAGTTTTTCTGAGACTCTGGAAAAGCAAGAATTGGTGAAAGCAGACAGCTTGGGGGAGGGGAAAGGGTGTTGGATTCTAGGAATCCACACTGGCGACCTAAACAATACCTAAGTCATGCACTCTAGTAATATCCAAGGGAACGCTAAATGGAAATTACACTGGCGGGATTCTGTAGTCAGAGCAAGGCTGGAAAAGGAACTCCTAGGAGCGCTTCCACGCAAAGTAAAGCTCCCCAGTGTACGCTGTACTGCTAGAGCTCTGGGTCCCCAGAGGCAGAGGCAGCCTTGCTTCCACCCCCGCCCAGATCCAGTGGCCCTTTGGCTCCGGCTCTGGCAGTGGCGGTCGCAGCTGGAGGAACGCGCAGGCGCTGAGGCCGCAGCTGGCTGGGAGGGAGGCAGCGGCTGCAGCAGCGGTGGACCGAGCAGCAGCTGGCCCGGCTCGGAACGCGAGTAGCGGGCGCTAAAGCGCACGGTGAGTGAGACCTACCTAGTCACCCTGCCTCCCCTCACCCCCAATTTCCAGCTCTATTTTAATTTGGGAAAGGTTCAAACCCTGCGAGTGGGTCTGGAAAAGGATTCCCCGAGTGGAAAGGGTAGCAGTGCTTGCATTTCCCCGCCTCCCTGTCCTAAACAGGCTGGAGTAGTCCCGGCAGGACTGGAGAAACTGAGGGAGAAATGAAGCAGTGGGGGCCAGTGCCACAGATGCCTGGGTGACAGAATCTAACTGTGGGGCACAAGTGCTGCCCAGAGATCCTAGAGGAAAGAGCTGGGGGATTATTAGGGGCTCTGGGAATGTTGAGAAGGGGGGAGGGGAAGAGATAACGAGCGCCTTCTCTCAGGCACCGGGAAGAAAGTGGGAGCCTTGCCTCCGGGAAGGGGAATCGGACTTGAAGTTTGACTGTACCCACGGTTTCTCGGGCTTTATTCGACCCATAGGCCTGAGGAGTTGTGGCAGGTAATTTGCGAAGAAGAGCTTGAGCATTTGGTTTGGGTTTGCGAGGGTTGAGGAAGAGCCAGGACCCAGCAAGACGGGATCCTGCAGTTTCCAGGGAAGGCAGAGTTAGGGTCCTTTTTTCTTGGAGGTTCGCGGTTGGATTGAGTTTTATTTCTTTCGTCTTTTCCTTTTGAGGCTGTGGAGTTTCTGGAAAAGTTCTTCGTTGTTGTGGGTGAGGGGCTTGGGGAAAGGAGTGGCGGCAGCTTGGGCTACAGATCTAGAGCCAGGGTTGTGCCGGGGAGGCCTGACGATTTATGACTTCTCCCCCCCTCCCCGCCCCCGACATTTTATGATTTCCCCCACCCTCCTTTCTCTCTATGTGAGCACTGACCATTTTTCTGCTTCATTGTGTTGGTGGAAATTTTAACAAAGGGAATGGCTGTTTTCTAGGCTGCAATGTGTGACTGCCACTGTGTGTGGGGGGTGGGAGGGGGCGGGGAGGAGGGAATCTGAGCTGGTGCTTGACCATTGATTTACACTTGGCCGGTGGGGTTTTGGGGAACTTTCCTTAAGATATTAGCTCCTGAGCTGGAAGGGAGGGATCTCTCAGGCCATATAGTTCTTCCCTTCTCTTAACTTCCCTCCCCGACCAAGTCCATTTTACAGATGAGGAGACTGAGATCCAGGGAGAAGTGACTTGCTCTACCATGTCACACTGGTAAGTTACGTCAGAGGTAGTATTTAAACCTAGGTCTGATGACACCAAAATCGGTTCTCTTTCCACTTTCCCAACCATGTTGCCTACTTCTGAGGAGTAAAGGAAGTGAAGAAAAGTTCTCCTTCCCCTGACATTTGATACTGTTTTTATAGGAGCCGTCATGGGGCTAACCGTTAAAAAAATCTGAACTATAGTACAAATCTGCTGCTTCTTTGGGCTACAGTCTGATATTGTGATTGTGTTGTGGATACTACTTATCTTTAGTTGAAGGGAATTCAGATCCATAAAAGGTAAAGTTTTAAGGGGTGGATTTGAGAAAACTTGATTGGATGAAAGGGTTAAATGGTCACATTAAATAGAAATTATGAGTGTGAAGTTCTAGGGGAGAAGTCAATGCTCAAAGCTACAGAATATATGGAGAAAGGAGATCAAGGTGTTAAACAAAGACTGATTGAATATTTAAGACAAATTGGTTATGAGTGAAAAACTCAAGTTTCTTTATGTTAGGATCTGGAACTTGATAGGTTCCTGGAGAAGGGGAAGAGGGGAAGACAATAACTAAGCAAAATCCTGGACTGGTTAAGAATTCTTTGGCTTTCATTGTCTTAATTTCTGGTTCTCCATGGCACAAATGCTATGTGCCTATGAGAATGTCACTCAATTCTGATGTAGATATTTTTACTCCTTTGTTCTGTTTAATACAACAAAACATTCTGGACTTCTTCCTCCTCCACCCTTTTCCTTTCATTGTTGAATCCTGTTTTGCAAACACTGATTTTTCAGATCTTTATTCTGTTTAAAAGACCATCACATCTTCTTCCAAGTATGAATAGAACAAGGTTCTTGCTGAATACTGATTGAGGAATATCTAGATCCTTAAAAAACGAAACAACCAGGGGGCAGCTGGGTAGCTCAGTGGATTGAGAGCTGGGCCTGGAGACAGGAGGTCCTCCGTTCAAATCTGGCCTCAAACACTTCCCAGCTGTTTGACCCTGGGCAAGTCACTTGACCCCCATTGCCTAGCCCTTACCACTCTTCTGCCTTGGAGCCAATATATAGTATTGACCCCAAAATGGAAGGTAAGGGTCTAAAAAAACAAACAAACAAACAAAAAACAACAACCCTTTAAGATTACTTCTTTTCAGTTAATGCACAGTGTTTTGTTAAAATGTAAGTGGTTTTAATGTTAAATTTTCCATTGCAGCTAGACATTTGAAAATGTCTCATATGTGATAAATCCCACTATTTGCTTTAGTTATGGGATATTATCACACTTAGGGGTGGGACATTATTGTATTAGTTTCATTATGCATTTTAAAAATATTTAGAAATTCAAAATGGCAGAAATGTTCAAGTATTTTTGGAAAATAAAAAAAATGTTACTGAGTTCAAGAAACAGATAGGTTTTGTTTTTTTTTTTAAATGGAACCACCAACCTTCGGTTAGGTGGAAGAAAAGATTATTCAAATATATTTGGAAGATGGATGAAGATAAGTAAGCAGTGTGAAATGTGCTAGATTGGGAGTGAGGATCTGGAATAAAATCTTTTATTCTACTACTTACCACTCGACATCAAACCAAATCTACCGCTCTATTTCTTCAAATCAGTGTGGTGTTCAGTCATGTCTGACTCTGAAGATATTGGAAGATACTGGAGTAGTTTGCCATTTACTTCTCCAGTTCATTTTCCAGATGAGGAAACTGAGGCAAAGAGGGTTAAAGTAACTTGCCCAGGGGCACATAATTAGTAAGTATCTGAGGCTGGATTTGAATTCAGGAAGATGAGTCTTTCTGACTCTGGGCCTGGCATTCTTATCTACTGAACCACCTAGCAGTTCCAGTCATTGTTTTTATCAGATGCTTGAAATCCTCAATAATGTCCCTCCTATACCTTTTCTTTTCTAGGCTATAGATCCCCAGTTCTTGGAATCAATCCAAGTATAGCATATTACCTAGTCCTGTCACCAAGCTGTTCAGCCTCTTGACCTGTTTTTCAGTTCAATACAACAAACATTTGTTATGCTTCTACTATGAACAGAAAGAAGTTGCTCAGAATGAGAAAGTGTGGATGGGTTTCCTTTTTCAACTGTGGAAGGGGGGTACCCATGTTTATGAGGTTAAAGAATCATTGAAGTATCTAATTTTATGTGGCAAATACTGTGATGTTCTCTATGTCCTCAAAGACAAAATTTAAAATGTAGTGGAGGGGATATGGGAGAAACATTGGGCACACATAAATGCAAGTTAATTTGAGAAAAGAGAGAACACTTGGAGATGGGAGACCAGGAGAGATTCCTTAAAATTTGATGAGGATTCTAGGAGGTATTTTTAGTTGAATAATGGTGTAGAAGAGGCAATGAAGGCAACTCTTTCCAGGAGTTTGTGAAATAGAGAATCAGATTTGCATCACTGGATCATAGATACTATATATATATGTATATATATATATATTAATCATTATTATTGGTAATATTATTATGGGAGGAGGAAAGGGAAGATAAAGAGCACTTATTACATATCTACTTCATGCCAGGTATTGGGCTAAGCACTTGCCAAATATTAGCTCATTAGAACCTCCCAACAACCTTGGGAGATAGATGCTATTATTATCCCCATTTTACAGTTGAGAAAACCAAGGCATTTGGAGCCTAAGTGATTTGCCCAGGATCACACAGCTGGTAAGTGTCTAGGCCTAGATTTGATCTCTGGTCTTAAATTGACTCCAGATTTCAGTGCTGTATGCCTTCATCACCCAGTTACCCCAATGCAAGGAAGTCTTCAGAGGCTTCCCAGTTTATATGAAAGATAAGGCAACCAAGTGAGGTTAAATGACTTGTGCAAGATTGATAATTTGAAGAGAAGGTAGGCTGAAATGAAGGGGTTGTTTTATTTGTTTTATTTTAGGCATGGTGGATGGAAGAGACCTCGTAACTTATCTAAGGAGTATAGAAAGAGCCAGTGGCTAAGGAGAGATTGTAGATGAACCTGAGAATGACAGATGAGATAATTTTTCTGGAGGAGACTCAAGATAGAGTAGGATCAGGATTCAGGTAGAGGTTGGTATTACCAAAGAGAAAGACCTCTTTCATCATCAGAGATTAAACCAAAGAGATAACATGGAGGTTCTCTAAAATAGAGTAAGGAAGAAGTGGGAGCTTGGAACAGATGATCTATGTTTTCATTAATTCCTCTAACTAGTATTTAAATACTTTTCTACCTGCCAGGTTCTTGTGCTAGGCTCAAGGGGCTTGTTAGGAGCTGCAACAAAGTAAAAACAAAATGTATACAAAGTAATTTAGAGATGGTGGAGGCTGGCAGAAGCCATCCAGGCTATCTTAGACCTTGCAGGTAAGGAGGTTAGCCTGTGCAAATGTACGAAGAGAGAGGATAGAGTATTGTATGAGGAAAATAGCAAACAGGACATTTTGGCTAGAAATGAAGCTTATAATGAACTTAGAAAGAGGGCTGGAGTCGGATTGTGATGGCTTTAAATTCCAAGCAGAGGAGTTTGTTTGATTCTAGAAGCAAGAGGGAGTCATTGCAGGTTCTTGATGGAAGAAGGTAGTGTCATGATTTTCTATGCTTTAGGGATTTTGTCAACTGCTCATCAAGGAGATTAGATTAGATGGGGAAATCTTGGAGGCTGGGAGACAATTAGAAGGCTATTGAAGCAGTCCAGAGAAAAGCTGGCATTAGATCAGGAAAGCCTGAGGCTGTGTTCCCACTGACTTGCTGCCTACATGATTGCAAGCAAGTCACAAAATTGGAGCTTTTAAGTCCCCTATCTATAAAAACAGAATTAATACTTTTACTACCTACCTCTTAGGGATATTTTAAAAAAGACACTTTGCAAGACCTACAGGGAGAAGGAAAAACACTGAACCCATGATTTAAACCCTGTGAGGAAACTTCCTCTGTCAAAGCACATGGGTTTATTTTTTTGATGAATAGTTTTTGAGCTACCTAGAACAGTGATTTCAAACTCAGTAAAGGAAGCTACTAGCTGTGAGACCCTGGGCAAGTCATTTAACTATTTGACTAGCTCATGTCCTTTTGTCTTAGTGTTGTTACTAAGTAACCTACCCTCTGTAGGAAATAATTACTAAGTAAAGATTAAAAAGAAAGAAAATGAAGTTTTTAAACCTTTCCTTACATAAGGATCCCTGCAATCTTCACATTGATTTAGAAAACCACATGTCGACATAATCTGTGTTCTAGTGTATTTTTATTCATTGTTAACTCTTTCCCAATTACATTTTGATCTGATTTGGGTTTTACTGAGGAGTGTTATGACCCATGTGTTTGAAACCTTTACAGTAGAGAACTGAGATATGGAATCATTTGCCTATATGTAGCAACAGGTAGGACTTGAATCACATTCTCTTGAGTTCTAAGGCCAGCCTTCTATTTCACTCATACTTTGCTGCCCTATTCAGGCACTGAACAAGTTACAAATCCACCTACTTTTACTCCAGCTCATATCTCTTCATCTTGTTCTGAAGAATATCATGAGACTTTTTGGAAATCTAGCTGAATTATTTCTATAACATCTCTTCATATATGAGTTATCCTGACTGTGAGGGAATAAGATGTCTCATATGACTTGTATTTGATGAAGCCAAGCTTGCTTTTATTGATAACTACTTTATTTTCTGAATGCTCATAAGCCTTTCATTCCCTTAATAATATGTTCTACTGATGATGGAAGATAATTTCTCTTCCTTTCAGGAGAGAGGTGGGAGACTTGGGGTACAGAATGTTGCATGTATTGGCAGAAAAGTTCACTGTTGGTTGTGTTTACTTAATTGTCTTAATTATAGGTGTAGGAGCATTGTGGGGGGAAGTGAGATGGGTTGAGATCTATCCAGAAATGAATTTTTTTTAAAAACACATTAAAACATTTTCTTTAAAGTGTTATGGAATTTTGTCAAGAATGGAAGTCAAACTCATTAGTCTTATTAATCATGAGCATGAACCCCCAAATCTGAATTTTAGAAAGAAATTTATTTAGTCATTTGGTAGAGAAGGAAAGCCAGAAGACTCCCTCCTGTTCCTGTGAGGTTCAAGAAAGCACTGACATAGGAACCACTGGTACTCAGTGATGGCAAGCCTATGGCACTCGTGCCAAAGATGGCATGTAGAGTGCTTTCTGTGGGCATGTGCAGAGCCCCCATTCCCCCACACCGCAGAGTCTGTCACTAGAAAGGCAGAAGTACTAGGGTGCAGCTGCTCCCTTCTCCCTCTCCACTGTGCCTGAGGACATTTTTTTCATATCACTTGCCTCTCCACCTAGCAGCCCAGTGGGAATGCTTTCTTCATCCCCTGTGTGGGGATAACAGGGCGGGGTGGGACTGGGCATGAAATCTCTAAAAGGTTCACTATCACCCACTAATACCTATTAAGCTATTTCCTACAAAGGGTAATTCCCAGGCTAGGTCCTTTTATTATCTACCTAAGTAAGCATAAGAATTCAAATTAAGGTTGATTGAAATGTAAGCATAAAGGTGAGGAACCCAAAACTTTAGCTTTGGGTAGGACCTAACACTTGGAAGGTATTTAAGTATTCCCTGAAGCTATGACTTCCCTGGGAGTGTCTCTGAGGTCTACTAATTTGTTGCTATATCAAGCCAGGTTCAAATAATATCAACAAGTAAGTTTTCCCAAACAATATAATTAAGTATTAAGCTAAGGATTATAGCTTGCAATTAGTGAGTAAACATTTATTAAGCACCTATATGCTAGGCATTGTGCTAAGCATTGGGAAATACAGTCCCTGCCTCAAGGAGTTCACATTCTACTGGGGAGCATTACAAGCAAACAACTCTACAAATAAGATATATGCTGAATAAAGTGGTGATGGTCTGGGAGGAAAGGTAACTAAGACTAAGGAGAACTGAAGCTCCTTGAAGAAGGATGGACTTCAGTTGAGACTTGAAAGAAGCCAGGCAAACCTGGGTAGAGAGTTTATTCCAAAAGAGGTAGGTAGAGAGTTCTAGACTTGGGAGACGGCCAGTGAAAATTCAGTGTTTTGTGTCCCTAACTTCAAAGAGTACTTTTAGGGTAAGGAAAGTGTTTAGAGACTAGAAATGTTTGTGGGAGCAAATGATAAAAGATTTGAATGCCAAAGAGAAGATTTAATATTTCATCTTGGCGGCATCAGAGATATTGGAGTTTATGGAATAGTGGGTTGATAAACCTGAGTTTTAGGAAGATCATTTATTTATTTTTTTAAAAGCCCTTACCTTCAAAGTATCTTAAAATCAATACTGTGTATTGGTTCTAAGGTAGAAGAGCAATAAGGGCTAGATAATGGGGGTTAAGTGGCTTGCCCAGGGGTCACACAGCTAGGAAGTATCTGAGATCAGATTTAATCCTAGGACCTCCCATCTCTAGGTCTGGTTCTCAAACCACACTGAGTCACCTAGCTGCCTCCAGGAAGATCATTTACACAGCTATGGGTTGTAGTGGGGAAGAGATTTATGTTTATATACTATAATCTCCTTCCCCTTTGAAAATTAATTTATTAAATAAGCTAGCAATAATCAATAAATTGATATTCAGTGCTCTCTCTTTCTCTCCCCCTGACCCTCTTCCTTCCTTCCTTCTCCCTTTTCCTCTTCCCTCCCCCTAATACAAAGATGCAGAGTCCATGGTTTTTATCTTAAATTTTCTGCTGTCTTTCTGAGCTCATTATTAAATCTTCTCTTAAACAGAAAAAAAAAAAAAAAAGGTCTTATCCCATAGGGATTGATTACTACATGGTTAGGGTGGGTGGGAAGGTCAGCTGAAAAAGTGAGATTTCATGAGATTTTCAGCTCCCTCTTGATCTGGCTGGGAATATTCTGGTCAGGTTTTACTTTCATAAATCAAGTCTCCCCAATCTTTTTTTTTTAAAACATTTATTAATAATCATTTTTAACATGGTTACATGATTCATGCTCCTACTTTCCCCTTCACCCCCCCCCCCCCCCGCACTTCCCCCCTCCCATGGCCAATGCACATTTCCACTGATTTTGTCATGTGTCCTTGATCAAGACCTATTTCCAAATTGTTGGTGGTTGCATTGGTGTGGTAGTTTCCAGTCCACACCCTCAATCATGTCCACCCCGACCCATGCCTTCAAGCAGTTGCTTTTCTTATGTGTTTCCTCTCCTGCAGTCCTTCCTCTGAATGTGAGTAGTTTTCTTTACCATAAATCCCTCAGAGCTGTCCTGGGTCATTGCATTGTTGCTGGTACAGAAGTCCATTACATTCTATTTTACCACAGTATATCAGTCTCTGTGTACAATGTTCTTCTGGCTCTGCTCCTTTC
>NC_058132.1:395916662-395949699 GCF_016433145.1 Gracilinanus agilis
TGTGTGTGGAGGGTTTGGGGGTGGGGTGGTTGCTCAGCCCGCGATTTAGTGAGAGCTGTTTCACCCCTTTATAGCATGGAAATGCCTCGATTCCATGTACCTTCCACGCTGTGCCCTGTTGTGGGGTTCCTCCGTTCGTCTGGACTTGTTTTTATGTCCCCTTGAGGAGTTTTGTGTGTTTTGGTCAGGAGAGGTTAAGAGCTGCTTCTTACTCTGCTGCCGTCTTAACCTTCCCAATCTTAATGAAGGAGACAAGGGTATCCCAGTCACTTTTGGTAGCCTAGACTGGTCCAAAATTGTTTTTTGCTTACAGGATAAGCAGGAAAAAGGCCAGGCTTTGGGAGGGGTTATATGGGATGAGGGGGGATTTAAATAGAAAAGGGAATGTTATAGATTAATATTAAAAAATCAAATGATACACATTAAACTTAATTACCCTCAGCAATTAGCTTTTACAAAGGGGATATATTTACAGAGAAATTATAACAAGCACAGAAGAACAAAAGACTTTCCACTCTATACTTTTTAAACTTTAAAAAAATTTATATATTTTTCCAGATTACATGCCAGCACAATTTTAATAATTGTTTTCTGACATTTTGCGACTCTCTTTCCCCTTTCACTCTTTTCTCCTCCCTGAGATGGCAGGCATTATGATATAGACTGTACATACACTATCATATAGTACAATTTTTCATGATCACCATGTGAAAGAAGACACATCATTTATACTAGAAAAAGATTCATGAAAAAAATAAAGTGAAGAATGGCATTGTAATAATTAAAAATGGGTTTGACAAATATACGAATTTTAAAAAATCATTGTGGTTGCCATTTGTCACGAGGGTGTTAGCGGCTCTAGTAGCTTTATTACAGCAGGGTACAGATAGTAAAGAGGGAAATGTAGGAAGGTCATAGGGGAATTGTCTAGCCTACCACTTTAAGTTTGCTCTAAAGAAATCTAGCTTGCTCCCAAAGTTCCAAACTCTGGCCAGAGGAGCAGGAGAGCCTCAGCTGCCAAAGCACAAGTCCTCCAGCACAGAAAATCCTCCAATGCAGAGACACCAACACAGAAGACTCCAGTGTAGAAGAAGTGCCACACAGAAGAATTCAGGGCAGAGACACCAATGCAGAGGTCCTTCCTCAGCAAGAGCCACCAGCACAGCAAAAGCAGTAGAAGATCTTCAGCAAGAGCCACCAGTGCAGAAGAAGCAGAAGTCCCCCAGAATGCTCTCCCTGACTTTTATAAGCAATTTTCTCCACATCACTTTGTCTTTCTGGTTCCTCCTTCCTTTCATTGTGGGCTGATCTATCACATCTCAGGAACCAATCAAAGTCTCTCAATTTGCCTAGTACTGCCCAGGGGTCAGTGTCTGTGGGATCCACCTCCCATACTCTGAGAGTGTGAACTCTTATCAAAAGGATTCACAAGTTCCTCACTAAGTTAAAAGGGTGGAGCACTCCAAGTACTTTATCAAGTTAAGATAAAAAAAGTTCCCTTTTACAGTATGCTTCAATCAGAGACACTTGCTATGAAAATTTTGTTTCTCTTCTAATCTTGGTTGCATTGGATTTGTTTGTGCAAAATGATTTTAATTTAATATAGTCAAAGTAATATATTTTACATCTTGTAATGTCCTCTATGTCTTGTTTGGACATACCAAACTCTTTTTCCTTTATCCATAGGTCTGATAGATAAAGGTATTTTGTGCTCTTCTGATTTGTTTATGGTATTACCATTTATTTCTAAATAATGTATCCATTTTGATTTGGCATTTGGTATGAGGTGTTGATCTTTTCTATATATAGTTTCTACCATACTCTTTTCTAGTTTTCCCAGAAGTTTTTGTCCAATTGTGAATTCTTCCAAAAGCTTGGATTTTTGTGTTTGTCAAACACTAGATTACTATAGCCATTTACAACTGTATACTGAGTGCCTAGTCTATTCCATTGATTCACTACTCTGTTTCTTTGCCAGTACCAGATTGTTTTGATGGTTTATGCTTTATGATATAGCTTAGATTTGGTACAGCTAAGCCACCTTCATATTTTGTTTCATTCCCTTTTCCTTCTTCTTGGACTTTTGTTCTTCCAGATCAATTTTATTATTGTTTTTCTAGTTCTATGAAGTACTTTTTGGGTAGTTTGAATGGTATGGCACTGAATAGATATTTAGATGGAATTTTCATTTTTATTATATTGGCTGGACCTATTCATGAGCATTTAATGTTTTTCCATTTGTTTAGATTTGACTTTACTTGTGTCGAAAGTAGTTGGGTAGCATTTATATAGGCTTTTCAAGTTTGCAAAGCATTTTACAAATACTATCTCATAATCATTGGATGAAATGCTCCCTTGTCTGCTGGTCTGCATCAATGTAGATGGGCTAGTTTCTCCCTGATCTTGGCTCTTTCTGCTAGTGGCTTTTGTGGCTGAGGGGAACTTTGTTTACTTTTCTGACCTTTTGAAACTCAACTTCAGAACCAACTGTTTCTGTCTCTGATATGCACCTAAGAGCTGGAAGGAATAAACACAATAGAGATTGAAGAAAGAAAAAGAGGCACTCAGGGAGAAACAGCTTAAGCTCCCTACCTTTCCTAAAGATCACACCAGTTCTTCCCTTTCTTGTCACCAGGAAAGACAGTCTCCATTTCTTCTGGCCTTTTTTAGTTGCATTTAATTTGGTCTCATGAAATAGATGGGAAACAGTGAAACAATACCTGCTCTTGCTTCAAAGAGGTGAGAGATGTAGCCTTTACTGTGAATTTTGAAGAACAGGCTTACTAACTATTCATCTGGATATTGCACATGCTCTCAAATTTGAACCCTTATTGGTCAATTTGCACCATTATACTGTTGGATCTTCTTAGCACTTAAAGTCCCAAGTCTAGTATCTATTCCTATCCCTTTGTAGTTAGCAAAATGCTTACCTTACAAATACACTGAGTGTATCAGTCCTATTTTACAGACGGGGGAACTGAGTCTCTGTGACTTAACCATGATCCAAAAGATAATAAGGTCCTGAGGCGCATTTTAACTAGTATCCACTAACACCAAGCCTCTATTAGTTTTCATTTTGTCTTTGCATAAAAACTTCAGAGGACTATCTGATATCCTTCTGTGTACTCACCAATACTAACAATATTAATATCCTAATGTACTAACAGACTAATATACATAATCACCTACTCGCAATTAGTAATAGAGGTGAATAAGTATTATTTTCAACTTTTAAATGTCAATATTGAAAATGTTTATGGGAATGCTTTGGGTTCTTCTGGCAAAAGTTACTAGTGGATTCATGTTATATAATATATGATGGCTTATATAAGAGGCATCCAGTAAATATTTATTTCATGAGTTAATATCTGTTTTTGTTACATCCTCATGCTATATAAATATTAAATTTTGAACAAATTCTGTGTGAATGTATTAGATAATTGTGATAGGAATTACTGTGGATTTTAATTCTAATAAATATTGAAAATTCAAATGATTTGAATACTAATTTACATTTGAGGCAGATTAAATGTAATGGTAATTGGTGTATCATCATTTGTATTTTTTTGAGGGGGTGGGGTTCATTTCTTAGAACTTAAACTAAACTTTCCCTAGAAATGACATTTGATATACGTTTAATTTCTATGGAATAATCTGACAAGGGAAGTGGAGAAGGGAAGGACAGGTTGGTTGGATTTTAAACCTTTTACTCTTGCGTGGAACTTTCTCTATTATGCTGTTAACTCTAATTAGGATGGATTTTTCAAGTTTAATGATGCTAGCACATGACATATATTACTGAATGATTTAAACAACTCTGGAGTCTGTTATATTTCTAATGTGTTAGAATTCCTTTCCTCATTAAGACTCCTTTGGAGCTGTGTTAGATTCAGTTATATTGTAAGATTCAATATAATGATATCCTTGAAACCTGAGACTCCCAAGTTAATGAATTTCTTTAGTACCTCTATAATGGGCCTTAGATGGACTCTTGGGCAGATTTGCCTTACATAGAATTCTGCTTTAGTGGAAAGAAAGTGTTATAAAACAGTGTTGTTGTACTTAGTTTCCAGAACGGCCCATTTATTTTCTTTACTGTTTCCTCATGCACTGCATACTTCTAGTAATTTATTGCAAATGTTTTCTCCTCTTTTGGAAGAGCCTTAAATGAAGCAATAGCTTAATGGGGGTGGAAAAATTGAGAACTGCCCTTTAACAGAGTGACAAAGTGTTTTCTGGAATTAGAAGCAGGAAGTTTGCTCTCCTTTTTAAAGACAGATAATTGTTTTTGTTATCTACATGGTACTTAATAAAACTATTTGATTATATTTATATGTAATTTGATTCCAAGCCCAGAGAAGGTGTGCTCTTTGAGGTCTGTCTTTGGGTTTTTAGGGACACTTTGTCTAAACCCATTCTGAAGATTTTTAAGGTTCATTGTTGAGGACAACAAAATTGAAAATGTGTGTGTGTATATATGCATCTATATGTATTATATTCACTGGATTTGGTATCTGAAAGACATCTTCATGAATTACAAATCCAGCCTCAAATTAGCTATGTGACCCTGGGCAAGTCACTTAACCCTGTTTGCCTCAGTTTCTCATCTGTAAAATAAGCTAGAGAAGAAAATAGCAAACCACTCCATTATCTTGTCAAAAAAAACCCGAAAGAGTCACAGAGAGTCAGACTCAACTGAAAAATAACTGAATAACACATGTTATATATCTATGTATGTAGATATTTTTGTGACTGAAAGTATATATGATGATGGTGGTGATGAGTTTTTTTCCTATTTAGAAAATTTTATTTAAATAAATTATCCACTTGGGCAGCTTGAGCCTCAGGGATAGAATGACTCCTCATGTTCATTCCCCATATATCCAATCTGTTGCCAAAACCTGTTAATTTTAACTTAATAAACTCCCTTGATTATGCCCTCATTTGTCCTATGACACTTGCCACCACACTGGTATAAGGTCCTCATCACTTCATATCAGGACTATTGCATTAATTAGCCTTCTGGTTGGTCTCTCTGCCTTCAAGTGTCTTCTGCTCCAATCCATCTTCACTTCAGCTGTCATTTTGACAGATTTTTTTTCCCCTAAAGTTCAGTTCTGACTACATTACCTCCCCTCTACTTCAGTGGCTCTTTATCACTTATAGGATCAAACATAAAATGCTCTATTTGGCATTCGAAGCCCTTCTTCCCTTTGTAACCTCTCCTCAAGACTTATTTCCCCCACTTTCTAGTCTTCTTATTCCTTAACTTCCGGCCATTTCTTATGCTCGTCAGTGACACAGACTTCTTTGCTGCTCCTTGCATTAGACCTTCCATCTCCGGACTCTTGGGCATTTTCCTTGACTCTCCTCAATGACAGGAATGTTTTCCTTCATCTCTGCCTCCTGGCTTCCCTCACTTCCTTCAATCTCAGCTAAAATCTGCCTGCTGCAGGAAACTTCTCCTAGGATCTTCCCTCTGTGGATCTGTCCAGTTTATTTTGTATATTTCTTGTTTGTCCCTACTTGTTTGCATCCTCTCTTCTCTGTGAGAATATGAATTCCTTGAGGGCAGGGACTTTCTCAGTGCAGAGAACATACAAACCAATGCCTGGCACTTAATAAATGTGTATCAACTGACCGACCTTTGAAACTACAGAAACCAGAGTTCAACTCCTGCCCTATCACCCTCCTTCCTGGGTTTGTGATCATTGGTAGATCACTTTACCACTCTGAGCCTTACAGGATTCCTTAACATTTATCTAGGGAGGAAAGAATAGAAAAAGTACCAACAATGGAGGTCGAAGCCCTGGATTCAAATCCTGTTGATGATCCTGCTTTGGTAGAGCTGCTCACATTAACATATTGATAGTAATTACCTGCTTCATAGTCTGGGGTCTAAAACAGACACAAGCCCACAGAAACCCAAGTACTTTTAAATAGGAGCCATAGTAATGATATAGTTTGTGTTTTGCGCCTTAAGCAAATTGCATCATTACTGTGTGCCTTGGATTCACCCTGTGCAAAATTCGAGGTACATTATCTTCCCGGAAAATGAGATGTAAAGTAAGATAATTTGCCCTAGTGCTTAGGGAGCTCTAGAAACCGCTTAATAGAGCAGATTTTATCCCTGAAGTTGCTTAGATCCCTCATTTTGGCTTGGTAATAACCTATGTCGATATTGTAAAGCCTATTCAAACAATGATAATGAGCTTGTGAAAGAGCCTATTATTAGATCTTTTAAAGGTGTGGCATTTGAAGGTGGGGGTGGAATTTAAATGAGAATTAGACTTTCTTCTGGCTAATGTTCAGCTTGACTGTAACATAGAACCCATGACTACTGTGGGAAGATATGTTGGTCTTCTCTGAATCCTGAGCTTGAATTAAGTTGAATGTAGGCAAAAGCATGTGGGAAGGGAGTGGGGTAGAGAAGAAAGGCAAATTATAGTGAATGGGAAACAGCAAGTTGTGTGGTTTTGCTGGAGCATAACATGCATGGTAAACAGTAATGTGAAGAGAGATTTGAGGCAGGAAAAGACAAATTAGGAGGCAATTATAATCATCTCAGTGAGAGGTGAGGCAGACTAGGAGGGTTGTGTGTAAAGGAGAAAGAGGAACATGGATGTCAGACTTACTGTGAAGGCAGAATTGACAAGATTTGTCAGTTAATTAGAAATGAGGAGTGAGAGGATTATTCCAGAGTTGCAAAGTAGGGTGACTGCTCAGGAATGGGGAACTTTGGAGGAAAAGATGAGTTCAGTTTTGAATCACTTGAGATTGAGGAGCCAACTGGTAATAGCTGCTATCCAATATACATTTGTAGGCAGGCACTACCCTTGTCTCTGTGGAACTTCCCATTTATTCAGAAAGGTTGGGCAGAAAAAAAAATATATGTACGTACACACACACACACACACACACACACACACATATATAATTCTCCAAGAATGTGCAAATGAACAGAAGAGTAGTAAAAAAAGCCTACGCAAGTAAAGAGAGTAAGATTACTTTAGAACAAAGGATTGAGGAGGAGGTAGTATTAAATAGTGCTCTGTGAGCAAGGCTTAGGAATTGGACTGGCAGAATGGGAGGAAAAGGAGGGAGGGGCAGGGCATTTTCACAGGAAGCTGTAGAGCAGGAATTCTTAACTTTTTGTTTTATCTGATGGAACTCTTTAGCAGTCTGGTGAAACCTGTCTCAGAATAATGTTTTTAAATCATTGAATGATTTTACAAAATTTCCCTTAAAAGTTAATGAAAATAAAAATATGTTTTTCTCCCCATTCACAGACCTCCTGAATTCAGGCTCTGTGGACCACAAATTAACAACTTCTTCTACAGAGAATAGTTATTCTATAGTTTGAGACAATCGAAAGGAGTTCTGTGTGTGAAATAAGATTCGGAAGTTTATTGGGTCCAAATAGCAGAAGGCTCTGAAGTAAGACAAAGGAGTATGGATTTTATTCTAGTCATTTTTTTGAGTGAGTGATGGGTGTTAATTAAATTTATGTTTTAGGAAAGGTTCCATGTTAATGGCTTATGAGAAATATATGACATATATTTTATATGGGTATATATTGTTCAGGCATTCAGTTGTCTTAGATTTTTCCTGACCTCATTTAGGGTTTTTTTTAAGGAAAGATATTAAAGTGTTTGCCATTTCCTTCTCTAGCTCATTTTATAGATGAGGAAACCGAGGTAAACGGGGTTAAGTGGTTTGCCCAGGGTGACACAACTATTATGTGTCTAATGCCATCCTGGACCACACAGCTTTATGTGTCTGGGGCCAGAGCTGAACTTAAAGTCTTCCTGTTTCCAGCCCTGGTACTCCATCCACTGCTCTTATCTAGTTACCCTATATAAAGTATACAATGACTATAAGTAAAACTGGAATTGGGGAGACATTTAAGATGTTATTATAAGCAGATTAAGACTTAATGCAGACCTGAACCAGGGCTGTTGCAGTGAATAGAAAGAAGAGTGACAGACACTTTGCAAGAAAGGGATTATAGCAGTAGTGTTCTACTCTGTCCTCAGTACCTGGAATATACTCCCTCCTTGCCTTCACCTCCCAGATGCCTTCATTCTTTAAGGGTTCAGCTCATGTATTTAAGCACAGCCTCAAGTCCCTTAAGCAGGACCTTCCTGGTACCACCAGTAATAGTATTCTCTCCCTCCTCAGATTACTTTGTATTTATTTATATCTTTACATGCTTTATATTTCCAGTAATATATGTATCAGGACCAAGGACTTTTTTTTATTATTACTTTTATATGGAGACACTTAACAAATGTTAACTGGAGTCAGGTGTGGTGGTCCACACCTGTAGTCCCTGAAGCTAGAGAGGTGGAAGTTCCTGGGTCTGTTAGGGCTAAAGGCAATCAGGTGTTCACACTAAGTCTGACACCAGTATGTGTGAGCCCTTGGGAGCATAAGCACCAAGTACAGCAGGTCATAGGTTCCATGTCAAGTCAGTTGTGAGATCAGACCAGTGAGTGGTCACTGCATTTTTCAATCTGAGGAAGACCCAGGCTCTTCTTCCTTCCCTCCTCTAACTCCTTAATATAACCAATTAATTTTAGATGGCAGGAAGAGGAAAGGAATCAAAGATGACCCTAATGTTAGAGCCTGGGTGATTAGGAGCTTTGCAATTTTTTTAAAAAGAGAGCAAATTTTGATTCTACATAAAAAGTATTTTCAGTTTGAGACATTTTGAGGTAGAAATGATTTTGCATTTGAGTGGAGATATATATTCAAGAAACAGTTGGAAGATAGGAATCTCATGTAATTAAAAAACAAAACAAAACATTTATTTGGAAGTCATGAGTCCAAGTTGCTTGTTTTGGTTCTGACTCCCTCTAACTGTCTACTGGATGCTGGGCTAGTAACTGCACCAAACCATCTTTAAACTGAGTGGGTTGGACCAAATGAACTTAAAAGTCTTTTTCTAGTGTTAGCTACTTGGGTGTCTGGAAGAGAGATAAGGGCAAGAGATTAATTTATTTATTTTTCAATCACTGATGAAACACCTTTTATGTACCAGACTCAGTGCTAGATACTGGGGTTACAGAAACAAAAACAAAATAGGTTTTATCCTCAAGGAACTTACATTCTAAGGAGGGGGAAAAAATCCTATACACAATAAGGCAAGTCAAATGACATGAACAAGCACCTATTTTGTGCCATGGGTATACAAAGAAAGGATACTTTCAAGGAGCTAACAATCTAATGAGAGAGACAATGTATAAGCAACTGTGGGGGCAGCTAGGTGGACAGAGCACTAGATCTAGAATCTGGGGCACCTGAGTTCAAATGTGATAACAGATACTTTCTAGCTGTGTGACCCTGGGCAAGTCACTTAAATATCATTTGCCTAGCCCTTACCTTTTTGTCCTAGAGTTGTTACTAGACCAAAAAGGAAGGGTTAAAAAAATAAAACAAAATATATCAGCAATTGTGTGCAAAAAAGATATATATATATATGATAAATTGGAGATAATCACAGAGACTAGACACTAGCATCAAATGGAGCCTTCTTTTAAAAGGTTAGACTTTAGGTGAGATTTGAAGAATGCCAGGATGCCTAGAGGCAGCAGTGAGAAAGGAGAGAATTCTGGATGTGCCAGACAGCCATAGAATGAATTATCTTGTTCAAGGAACAGAAAGGAGGGTCCCTTTGTGAAGGTTAGTAAGAAGACCAGAGAGGTAGGAAGGTGAATAAGTAAGAAAAATATATACTTATAAACTTACAAATTAACTTTTTCAGGGAATGGCAGGGGAGTGAGATGCACTAGCAATCAGGATAGGCCCAGAATAGGATGTGACATTTGAGCTAAGCTTAAAAGAAATGTTGAGATTCTTAGAGGTGGAATTGAGGAGGAAGTGCATTCTAATCTGTGCAAAAGCACACAAACAAGAGATACAGTGGTTTGAACAGAGAACAGCTAAGTCAGTTAGATTGAAGCATTATATATATGAAGGAGAATAATGTACTATTTTTCCAACTTAGAACCAGATAGTAAAGGGCATTAAAAGTCAAGCAGAGGAATTTGTATTTTATCTTAGAGACAAGAGGAAGTCCCTGGAGTATTTTGAGAAGAGGGATTTGTGCTTTAAGAAAAATCACTTTGGTAGTTGAATTGATGGAATTGATAAGATTTGTCAGCTGAGTATGAGGAGTGAGCGAGAAGAGTCTAGGATGATTTCAAGGTTCTTAACTTGGATGGCTAGAAAGAATTTTGGAATGGATCTTAAAATGAATCTACATCTACCTTGATAAGTGCTAGATCCATATCATTTCTCTAATTGGAGATCTTTCAAGAAGTAGTCCTGGAGATTTTGTGTAACCCATGCCCAGAAGTCCCACCCATAGAATCACATACAGAGAGAATAGAAGTGTATCTCAATAGAAATAGGAAATTTAGAAAGAGGGAAAGGTTTTGAGGAAAAGAAAATGAATTCTGTTTTGGACATGCTGAATTAATGCCTATGAGATAACCATGTGGAAATGTCCAATAGACAGTTGGTGATTCAGGACTGTACTTCAGATGAGATACTAGGTCTAAAGATTCCTTTGTACAGAGATAGCTTACTAAGTGCCAGGTAACTGTTAAATGACAGGGATATAGATACAAGCAAAATGAGGCAGTCTGCTTTCAGGGAGCTTAAATTTGAATGAGAGAAGAAGAATGGGGAAAATATGCTCATAAAGGGGAACTGAAAAGTGAGAATAGTGAAAATGATAGCTAGAGTGTAGGCAATTAGTGTGGACATGGCTAGAAAGTGATATAGAAGCCATTTCTGGTCAAGATATGTTGAAATTTCTCCTCTCAGCATTTCAGTTTCTAGAGGGGGATGAGGATGACAACTGGAGTATAGAGCAGGGGCCGGCAACCTTTTTGGCCGTGAGAGCCATAAATGCCACATTTTAAAAAATGTAATTTCGTGAGAGCCGTACAGTGCTCACAGTGCCGCTCCTGTAACAGTGCCTGAAAAAAAATTGACTTTATGGCTCCTGCAGAAAGAGCCATATCTGGCCCTCAAAAGAGCCAGATATGGCTTGAGAGCCATATGTTGCCGACCCCTGGTATAGAGGGGGGGGAATAATAAGCATTTATATAGCATCTTCTCTGTGCCATGTGCTGTGCTAAGTGTTTTATAATTTTATCTCATTTGACCCTCATAACACCAGGTGTTGTTATCTTCATTTTACAGATGAAGGAATTGAGACTGTATAGTTAGAAAATCTTGAATCCCTAAAACTACATTACCCAGAATGCTTTTCCCTTTGTGCATGTTTGCATCTTCACAGTAATTGTTTATAAGTTCTGTAGCCCCTCCTGCTCATTCTCTTCTCTCATGACCAGGGCTGGATTAGGTAGTTTTTTTTTTACTTTAGTTATTATTAATAAAACTTTTAAAATTATAATAGTTATTGTATATTAATTTTAATCTTTACAAGACAAACAGAGGTTAAGTGACTTGTCCTGGGTTAGGAAGTGGCTGAGGTCAGAACACTCAGGTGTTCCTGACTTTAGTTCTTTATCCACTGGGCTGGCTAAGGTACCAATAGGAGCCAAAAATCAATCAACAAACATTTATGAAGTTCCCAAATTAATAGTTGAACCTATAGGAGATGAGTTAATGAAATCACTGAGAATATAGAAAGGAGAGCTCAGCAAAGAACCCTGGGATGATGTTCATCCATGTGGGTCAGCAAAGACAGGGATGATGATCATGAACAGCTAGATGGATAGAAGGAGAAACAGGAAAGAATATATAGAAGAAGCAATTGATGAAGATTTGGAATATAATGATATTTATAATAACAATTAACATAATAGTAAGATTATACAAATCATACTCTATTAACAAAATATATTTATATTACAAAATACAATTGATGTAATTTTAAAACTCATTCTTCATTTAGTTGTCTTGCACAGATCATTGATTTATCAGAGCTAAAATCAGAATTGTTAATAATCAAGAAAAAAGAATACTTTATTAAAAATTAGGAAGATTTAAATGAATTACTTAAATAGCCTATTGAAAATGGAAGATGGAAATGATATGGTCACCTAATATAATAATGATTTTATCATTAATTTAAACTAATATAAATTAATTGCTGTAACAAAGAAACCAGTAGAGCCCAGTATGCACCTTAGGCAGCATAGACAGGACATTTAACTTATGTGTTAAGCAGCCAGAGATACCTGCTAAAGATACCACTAGGAGAGAATAAAATAAACTTGTGTTTTATGAAGGCGTATGATACGACATTATGAGCAAATAGCCTTATAAATGAGAAAAAAGCAATGAAGAGCAAAACTAGCCTAAATAATTTTTGAATGTCAGTGATTCAATAATTTTTCAATGGTTTTTCCCCTTCTCCACAACTATTCTTTAATTATATTGATTTTTTCCCCTGCAAAATCTTTTTAATTTAACTTGGTCAAAATCATCTCTTTTGTCTTATATGTTCTTTGCTGTTTCTTGCCTGGTTCTTCCTAGCATAGTTGTGTGAAGTACCTCCTTCCATTATAATTTTTTTACAGTAAGTCTTTTTATATTTAGGTCAGGATGATTCACTTTTCAAAAGACTAACAAAATGATCATTGTTCGTCAGTGGAAAGTACAAACTGAGTCAACTCTTAAGTTAACTGAATGATAGTCATTCCTTTTATATGAGCTACAACATATGCTTGATTACATTAAGATTTCCTACTACATGGTCCCTTCCTACTCCCCCCTCCTTGGATTTTTCTGGCCAACTTTCCCCATTACCAATTTAAGGAATGTATATTTATCTTAACAGATGCATTCAAATAGAATTTTAGAACAGGACTATAAAAAAATCTTCCATCTTCCTCACTTAGAAAGATGTATATCCCTGGGAACTTTGCATAACCAATTCCCAGAAACCTTGGGCATGGGTGAGGGATGGAACAACATGTAGAAGGAATAGCAATGTACCTCTAAATCTTAAGACTCTCTTGAGGGGGTGTTAATGTGAATGAGAGGAATACTTCTTCGGTTCTTGGTGAAAGAGGGTATACATTTCAAGACTCATCTTGGACCAACCTAGAGAACCTAGAGAGGACTATGGAGACAAATTTGAGTCCTGCAATGAGTCATACATCTGAAGAGACTTTGTATAGACCAGGGGTCAGCAACATTTTTGGCCGTGAGAGCCATAAATGCCACATTTTTTAAAATGTAATTTTGTGAGAGCTGTACAGTGCTCACAGTGCATGCTCCTGTAACAGTGCGTGTTCCTGTAACAGCGCCTGAAAAAAAATTGGCTTTATGGCTCCTGCAGAAAGCCATATCTGGCCCTCAAAAGAGCCAGATAAGGCTTGAGAGCCATACGTTGCCGACCCCTGGTATAGAGGGTTGAGCTAAAGCACCTAAATGGAAAATAAAGCAAGGTTTAACTATACTAATGGCAAATCTGTTGCCCTAGGTCTAAGAAGGAACTTTGGCATTAGGGTAGGGCCTAATATAAGTGGTAGTGTGTCTTCTTTTACAACATGATGAACATGGAAATATGTAGTTCATAATAGCACATGTATAATCTATATCATATTGCCTGCTATCTTGGATAGAGGGAAAGGAAGGAAGAGAGAGAGAACATGTATCACAAGTCAGAAAATGATTATTAAAAATTTTATCTATGGGAAGGAACCAAGATGGTGGCTTGGTAGCAGCAAAAGCCAAAACTGATCTGAGGGTCCTTCCCAACCAATCTTTTAAAAGTTCCTCAGAATGACAGGAGTTAAAAACCAACAGCAAGACAGAGTGAGGGGTATCTCCTGCTGAACAGAACTTGAAAGGGAGGGAGGGAGGGAGAGAGAGAGAGAGACAGACAGACAGACAGAGAGAGAGACAGAGAGAGAGAGAGAGAGAGAGAGAGAGAGAGAGAGAGAGAGAGAGAGATGATTTTTAGGAGATTAGAGAGAACTGGAAGCAAAACTACCCACAGAGGGGTGCTGGCCACCACCATTCTCCCACCCCCCACCTGCTACAGAAAGGTTCTGCTAATGGGCAGAAGGCTACACCAACAAAAGAGCACCTAAGACCCACTCCTTTAAGTTCCAGACTCTTGCACCAAACCCCAGGGAGGAAGTCCATAGCCCTGGACCCTTTTTAGGCTGCACTGCTGTGGGGAAGACCCAGCCCCAGGGCAAACTAGTTCATGGTACTGATCCCTTCAAGTCAGCAGCAGAGGAGACAGAAGCAATACATTGCTTTCAGAATTCCCAGTCCACAGGCAAAAAAAAAAAAAAAAAAAAGCTAGGAAAATTAGCAAAAGGCAAAAGATACACTTAATGTTAAAAAATTTCTATAAGGACAAAGAGTAAAGCTCAGAGCCAAAAGGGAATGGTGAGATCCAAGCAACTACATGCAGTTACTTAAAAGAAAAACAGGAATTAGTCTCAAGCTCTGGAAGAACTCAAAAAGGAATTCAAAAATCAAATAAAATAGGTTGAAGAAAAGTGGGGAAAAGAAAGTAATGCAAAAAAAAATTACAGCTTAAAAAGTAAAATTGGTCAACTAGGAAAAGGGACACAAAAATCCAAAGAAGAAAAGAATTAAAAAACATTTATATCTACATGAAATCTGGAAAAACTATAGTTAAAAAAACAACAACTGTACTATAATTGATTCATGGGCATGCCACTCAAAAGCTAAATAATGGAGAATAACTAGTGTCACTGTAAGAAGGAGATTTTAGATATTTTATAGATATATATTTAAAGCATGGCTGCCAGGAATCAACAATTCAGATTGATTGTGTAATTAAAATAGACCCAAGTCAGGATCGGGTTTAAGGTAGTTTATTTACCATTAGGAAGGTAAAAGGTAAGGAAATAAAGAGAGGGAGAGGCCAGTCCAGGCCTGCAGAGGCCTGGACAGATAGAGAGGGTTAAAAGGCTAAATAAATTAGGCTACAAGCCACAAGACCTTAGAAATCAGGCTAGAGCCTACTTAAGGCAGAGTTTAGAAATGCCAAGGTAGGCCAAGGAAGTCAGCCTAACTTACCCACATGACAATTCAGAGTGGAAGCGGCCTGTGGTCTCAACCTAGATCCTTCAACACCAAGTTTAAAGCGGGAACTGCCTCACCAAGAAGAAACCAACATACTTGAAGAGAAAGTGTCTCTCGTCACTTCCTATGGGTCCACCTCTAATTCAAGTGGACAAATGGCAGCCTCTACACTGATTTGGACTGCCCAAAGGGCAGTCCCTTGTTCTTGATTTGTTACTTATTGTCACGTGTGGGTAACTCATCCCCCTCCCCACTAAGAGAGGTGGGGATGACATCATCTCTATGCCTAGGGTAAGTAGAGTTTTGACTATGAATGGGCTAGAGCTAATTCTATTTACACAATTCCCCCCCACCCCCCATCATATTGGGTGCCTAGTCACCCCAAGTGATCATTTTACATAATCATCTTGTACCCACAAAGGTCTTCTAACTACAATAGTAAGAGATAAGAGGGGAAATGGAAAAGAGAGAAAGCAAAACCAATGTTTGCTTAGCGCATTGACAAGAAACCAATTGGGGGCAGTCCCCACTAGAGCTAATTCTATTTACACATCACCTGGTAGGAGAGGACATCCTCACTCTCCCTTACCCTACTTATTCACATCAGTTGCCAAATCTCATCATTTCTCCATCCACAAAATCTCTAGGATATGACCTCTTCTCCCTACTCATAAAACTACCACTTTAATTCAGACCCTCATTATCTCTTGTTTAGATTATTACAAGAGCCTCTTAACTGACCTCCTTCAAGTCTCTTACCACTCCAGCCCATCCACACTGAGATCAAAGTAAATTTCCTTATTCAACTGGTGACTTCCTATTGTCTCCTCTGCTTAAAGCCCTTCACAACCTGCCCCAATCTATCTTTCCAGTTTTCATTGGGTATCACCAGCTCAACTGTCTCTGTTCTTCACATAGATCACCCTAGCTCTGCCTTTGCATTGCTTATCTCACAAAGATTTTTCTGAGTTCCTTAATTACTAGCGCACTCCTTCCCAAACTTTTATGGTTCAGTTGTGTCCAACTTTTCCTGATCTCAGATAATTGCTATCCATAGGGTTTTCTTGGCAAGGATCCTAGAATGGTTTTGCCATTTTCTTCTCTAGCTGATTAAGGCAAACAGAGGTTAAGTGACTTGTCCAGGATCACACAGCTACTAAATTTCTGAGGCCTATTTGAAGCTCAGATCTTCCTAACTCTAGGTCTGTTTCTCCATCCACCAGCTGCCTCAAACTTATAACTGCTACAAATTTAGAAAAAAATTTTGAAAAATTTATTATTTAAAATTTTAGAGCATTGATATGTTTCTTGTTAAAAATAACTACTGCCTTGTGTGTTATATATTGTTTTCAGTGATTTTTGAACTTCCATAGGCTGCTGCTCAGGGACCGAAAGGCTTGCATTTATAATCCTGGCCATAAGATCATCCAAATAAAGAAATTTTGATGCTAGTGTGATGATTTCAAAGTGAGCCTATGAGAAAAAGTCTAATGTAGATAACTTAGGTGAATGAAGTGGTTCTCATCAGAAATTGCTTGACTGATCAGCTGCCCCTTTTTATTAAAATTAAATTTTTATTATTCAAAATTTGGGAAACTGTGTGTAAAAGAAATTTGAATAAACTTTCAAATGCTTTTTTAAAAGTCTATACATTTATGCTTCTGAAACTTTTAAAGCTTAAAATTGCATTAAGACTTTTGTGAGACCTTGTTTACCTTATGGGGACTCCAAAAACAATATTATAAGTCATAAAAATCGATTAAGTCCCTGGGGAGAGGGTGAGCTAGTGGAGAAGGATGTCCCTTTAATCTCTAGGGATTGAATGTGAATCCTTTTTTTATGTATTTTACTGTGTAAATAAAACTATTTTAGGTTTTAAAGGCTTGTGAGCTTACAGGCCTGTAGGGAGGCTCTTCTTGGGAGAGTGCCAAATACTGAATTTCCCAGCTTTCATCTTTGTGGGGGCAGCTAGCCAGACAAGTGAGAGGTTTCCAAAGTGTACTTTGTGTCAGGAGGGAGACCAACATAGTTGTTACATTTGGAGGATTAATGTGCCCAGGGAAAAGGAATGTACCCTATATGTATTGCAAAGGCTAGATTTTTTTATTTTTTACTTTCTCCTATTTAAATTAATATGAATAATCAAAGTTAGATGAAAATAAAAAGAATAAGGCTAGCCTCTGATTTATTTATTTATTTTTTAGGGTTTCTTTTTTATGGAACTATTGAATGGAGCAATAGGTGCCAGGGAACATTTCTCAAATTACCCCTAACACTCATCATGGCTCTGAGCTGGTCTGTGGAATACAGAATAGATATTTGTGGGGCCAGAGCTTAGGTTAGGGAGACTCCATTTGGCATCTTGGGTGCCATAGCATTTTCTTATCATCATAGGCTGATTGACTGACCTTGTCTGTCCTATGTAAAAAAATAGATCACTTGCTTTTAAAAAATAGTTTTGGTAAAGGAGTATTTACTTTGAAAATATAACAAGAACAGAAACATGGACATTTTCTCTTCACACAGGGAAAGGGAGACTACTCTACTCATACCACTTTGATCACTGAGGAGACGAGATACAGACTTATTACAGTTTTTACATAACATTCACCTCTACCAAGTTCACTTCCAAATACAAAATGTCCTGGAAATGGATCATTTTGCACCTCTACTTTTGAACTAGGTGGTGATAGGTCTCTGGTCTTCATTCCTCACCATTTGGCTTCTAGAAAATCCTGTCATGAACTCTGACTCCCAAACCTATGGTTGCTTGCTCTACTAATTTCTCAAAGTTCATAAGTACATAGCCATCTCCAATCTTCTTCATTTAAAATAGAAAAGAAAAACAATAGTTTATGTTCAAAGGCTTATGTTCAAAATCCAGCATGGGCTTCTAATGGGGAGGATCTGAGGTCTCTCTCCTTACAGAAATGTCTCTTTGTCTTCTGAACTGAAAATAGGACAAAGGACCATCATATACTAAAGTAATATAAGACTATGGGCTCCAAGTCACATTAAGGGACTCAGAAAAGAGATAAATGCCCAAGTCCTTTCTCCCCATGGAGGGCTTAGTCCTTACCTCCTTGCTTAAATAGAAGAACCAGCTGGAATGAGGGCCACCATTTTTATTTTCTGCTTTACAGATGCTTATTAAGGCATAGTTTTGCATACAGTCTAATTTTATTATTTTATTGAAAGACAACAGGGACATGAGTGATAAACCAATTTTCCATATGTGTGAAAGGAGATGTTTTTTTCTCATACTATAGTTTTGTTCAAGTTCTCAGGACTGGTGCTCTCATCATCTTGAATTTGCTTCATGTTATTTCTTGCATTTGGCCAGATCTTCAGATCCCTAATTCTGAAATTCCTGTTTCCATTCTGAGGCATGAAGTCCCTGAAAATTGCTCATCTGTGTATGACATACATCTTTTGGGCAAATGAGTCATCACAGGGAGTCCAGTGGACTCCTAGTTCTTGAGTTCTTCCCTATCTTCCTCTCCCCATACTTTTTGTATAGGCAAAATGGAGATCCAGAGGATGCCAACTTTGGCATGCTTCATGGCCTCCCAAGTCTTAATGCTTATATTTCAGCTGTAAAAAAATGTGTTTCAGTGTTTTGTACTATAATAGTTCTGCCTTTTTCTGAGAACATACATATGTGGGTAGGAACTCTTTTGCTTAAAACAATTTATTAATCATCACCAAACAGTATTTTATAAACTAAATTTGTTTTTCCATAATGTTGACAGTGTCTCTTTGCTACTTTTAAAGGTGTTAATGATAAATTTGCAAAGGATGTTGAAAAGAATGACAATATTTGGGATACTCAGTGAATGGAATTTTTTTTACTAAGATAGGAAAAAAAATTAGATTCTTTTTAGACTTCTTTTTGGCAAATGCAATTCTCTGTCCCTATGGCCATCTCTCAATCTTAGGTCAGAGCAGAGGGAGGGAGGGAAAGGGGAGAGGAGGGGAGATGGAGAGAGAGGAAGAGGGGAGAATAGAGCATATTGTACCAAAGGTTTCAAAAGCAACCTTGGTTGTCCCTGATATCTCCAACTGGTGTTATGGATTTGGTTCTCTGATATTGCCTAATAATGATAATAAAAATCCAACATTTATATAGCACTTACTATGTGTCAGATACTATGCTAAACACTTTATATTTATCTCATTTGATCCTCTTAACAACCCTGGGAGTTAGGTGCTGTTGTTATCCCCATTTTGTAGATGAAATTGAGGCATCGGGTTAAGTGACTTGCCCAGGATCACAAAGCTAGTAACTCTGTGAGGCTGTATTTTTTTAAACCCTTACCTTCTGCCTTAGAACCAATTGGTTCTAAGTAGTTAAGTGACTTGCCAAGGGTCACACAGTTAGGAAGTGTCTGAGACCAGATTTGGACCCAGGACCTCCTGTCTCTAGGCCTGGTTCTCTATCCACAGAGCCACCTACTTGCACCCTTGTTTTAAGTTTTATTAGTAATTGGAAGGCAAATTCATAAAGTCTCAAAGTAAAAGCTGTGGGTAATCACTGTTCAGGTTGGTTGTGGAGATCAAATGAGAAAACATCTAAAATGCTTTGTAAACCTTAAAACTATAAAAATGCTAGTTATTATGATTACATTTGACAAATTTTTTTGTTTGATGTAATAGCATATAATCTCATAACTAGAATGGTATCATACAACACCCATGATGAATTTTTTGATGACGTAGGTAGATATTCTTACTTCTTAGATAACTATGTAGGAAAGGATGTAGTTGGGCAACATTCTTTCATGGGCACGTAATATGTTGAAGGCCCCGAGCCATCAAAGTATTCCCCACCTAGTTGCAGGTTGTAGAATCTTTCAAGGAATCTGGATTTTTAAAAAATGAGGCTATTTAAACTCAATTCTGGATTCTTTTTAGTGAGTTTTTAAGCAGCAATTTGTAGACTTATAAAAAATGTTTATAAATAAATGTTATAAAAAAAAGTTACAGCCAGATTGAATTTTTGAGTTCAAGTCATCCATTTTAGGGATGGAACTAGGTTTTGAATTCAGATCTTTTGACCCTAAGCTCAGTCCCTCACTTATCCCTTGACTGAATGTAAATTATTGATGTCTATTGTTATGGTATAAGAATTTTCAAAGTAGGTTGCATAGTGGATAGAGCACTTGGTTTAAGAGTTAAGAATAGAGCAGCTGGGTGGTTCAGTGGATAGAGAGCCAGGCCTAGAGACAGGAGGTCCTGGGTTGAAATCTGGCCTCAGACACTTCCTTAACTGTGTGACCCTGGGCAAGTCACTTAACCCCCATTGCCTAGCCCTTACTGCTCTTCTGCCTTGAAACCAATACACAGTGTTTTTTATGAGATGGAAGGTAAGAGGTTTTTTGTTTTTGTTTTTTAAGTCAGAAATTTAAATGGGGTGTCAGATACTTATTAGATGTGTGACCCTGGGCAAGTCACTTAACTTCTGTTTGCCTGTTTTCTCACCTCTAAAATATGGTCAATAACAATATCTACCTCAAAGGATTGCTATGGGATCCAATGAGGTAATATTTGGAAAGTACTTAGCACAGTGCATAGTACATAGTAGCAAATAGATATAAAAGCTCAAAATGAGGATTAAAGAAAAAAAGCTTTATCCTAATTTATCCATTAAGCAAGTTGGTCAGGAAAAGTATAGACATAGATAAAATATAACCCATTATGTCAAAGATACAAAACAAATTCCAAGTGTTTTTGAAAAATAAATACTCAAAAGTTGAATGTACTCATGATAGGCTGAGCAGCTATAAGCATGAATAACAACATTGGAAAAAACTTGAACAAATATCATTTCTTCCTTCTGCCTTAGCTACTCTGTGTAAGGACTGTAGGGAACAGTAAACTAGATAATTAAGTACATTAAGTCCATCTTATGCTTAATGTCTTCAAAGGTAGTCAAATTAAGTCAAACTAATTAAATGAAAAATTCCAAAACTTGTGCAGAGGTTACTTATATACTTATGTACCACTTCTCGTTAAAGAATTAGGAGTCCAGATCTGTGCTGAGCTAAGATTACAATGATAAATAAAATGTTCTATTTATAATGGCCATAAGTGTAACAAAGAGGCTAAAGTTAATCCAAATATGTTTTGCTAAATCCTGTGATTTTTTAACTTATTCTCTGCTTCCATCTTCTTTTCCCCCCAACTAGTTATTTACAATTTGGACTGGTTTGTAGTGGCAAACTACATCATTAGAATGAATTACAGGTCCCATTCCAATTGCTATGTGCTTATGAATGGTAATGAGTTGCAAACAGCATGCTGGCACACCATTGAAATGAGAGGTTTGGCATTGCCTTACTCCGGTACTAGGTGTTTTAAAGGAAGTGTGCTACTGAACTGAAACTTGAAATCCAGCCAAATGTGTTTAGCTTCATAATGGAGAAAATTTGTTGCTAGCCACACGATAGACCTTTATGTTTAATATTCCTTAGTTGAGAAATACAGGGGAAAAACTACTGTAAATTAAGTGACACTTAAAAATTAATATTTTGTTAACCATAAAATCTGTGAGAGGTAGATCGAAGAGCTGACATCCGAGATAGGAAGACCTGGGTTCAGGTTCTGGACCAGACTCATTAATCTCATGATAATAGGAAAGGTCACTTAACTTATTAGTTTCTCAGCTAATTAAATATGACTACAATTTTATTGGGCAACTAGGTAGCACAGTGGATAGAGTATGGGCCCTGGAGTCCAAAAGACCTGAGTTCAAATGTGACCTCAGACACCTACTAGCTGTGTCACCCTGGGAAAATCAATTCACCCTGTTTGCCTCAGTTTTCTAATCTGTAAAATGAGGAAGAAGGAAATGGCAAATCACTCTAGTGTTTTTGCCTAGAAAACCCCAAAATGGGGGTCACTAAGAGTCAGATATAACTGAAATGACTTGACCTGCAACAACAAAATAATTATGTTAATAGATATGTGGCTGTTCTGCACAAAGTTCCTTATACTAAGAAAATTGTACTAAAATAAACTAAAACAGCTGCTACATTCGTTTATGCTTTGTCAGTTGGATTTGTAATAGTGGTTTAAAAACATTTTTATTTTCAGTTCCAAATTATCTCTCTCTGTCTACCCCCTTGAGAAGGCAAGAAATAAAAATACCCATTATATATATATATTACATATTCATATGTAATGTAATGTAAAGAAATATGTAAAATATTTCTGTGAGCCATGAACAACTATGTGCATTTGAAAAAGAAGGCTTAAATGTACAAAAAAAGTATATTTACTTGTTTATTATAGTGTCACTTTGTGTATTTCATTGGCATGAAAAAATATTCAAAATGGTTGCTAGGAAGATGCTGAGCTTAGTCAGGAAGAACTGAATTCAAATTTGCCATCAGACATTTATTAACTGTGATTCTGGGATCAAGTTGTAACAGGGTCTGCAAATCTTAAGTGCTATATAAATACTGTCTGTTGTTAATATTTTTATATTCACAGAACCTTTGTGGTGATTCTGTGCCCCTCACCCCTGCCCCAACACACACTTTGGGAACCTCCATTAATAGTACAAAGAGTTTTGGCTTAGTAATCAGAAGATCAGTATTGCAGCCCCAGCTTTATTACTGATTGGTGAGTGTGTCACCTACAGCTAGTCTTTGGAGGTGGCTCATATACTAAATAAGAGTTCTGGGACTGGAATCTGAAGACTAGTTCCAGGAGTCCTCCCTTAGGCACTATAAATTGGGATAGTAAATTGGCATTTATACCTCCCTGGGCTGTTATAAGGATTAAATGAGCTAATAATGTGTAGGTGAGATAAGATAACACTTGTAAATCAATTAGCTCAGTACCTGGCACATAGTTGGTTGCTTAATAAATATTTTTCCTTCCTTCCTTAATTTTTCTAATATAAGGGAGTTAGACTGGATAATCTTGAAGATTTCTTCATCTCTATTTTTTTTAAACCCTTATCTTACCCAGCTAGAAAGGATCCGAGGTCATATTTGAACTCAGGACCTCCCTTCTCCTGGAGAGAATATCTCCAGGATAGTAGATAGAGAGGCTATCTACTGAGCCATCTAACTGGGGGTGGTGGTGTTGATTGGGGAGGGGGATAGTGTTGTGTGGACATTGTCAAATGACTTCTGGTTGGGGGATGAATTACCACTCAGTGACTCCATGTTAGAGACTAAATGATTAAAGAAGTGCCCTAAGGAAGAGGAGAAGTTTTGGAGTTAAATTTACTTGAAGCTCCGATCTTCAGCTTTCTTAGAATAAGTGTAATTGGGAAAGGAAAGAGGCTTACAGGGGGAATATTTTCAAGATAGCTACCACCCTGAATTTGTTTTTTATAGCTTAAGAAAGGTTTAGATAAATAAATATTCATACAAAGAAACAGTTGTTTTCTCTTAGTGCTACTAAGAACTGAGCAACTCTTTGTGGAGGTTAGAGTTCCTCTTATCCCAAAAACTTAAGTTTGAAATGCTGGTATAAATGTGTGGATCAGTGGATTGAGAACCAGGCTTTGAGGTTCTGGGTTCAAATATGACTTCAGATACTTCCTAGCTGTGTAGCTCTGGGCAAGTCACTTAAATCCCCCATTACCTAGCCTTGTTGATCTTCTGCCTTGGTACCATACACAACATTGATTCTAAGACAGATGAGATGTAAGGATAAGGGTTTTAAATAAATAGATAAATATGAGTGCTTTATTTCCATTATTCGAGGCAGTGCTCCCTGTGACAGCTGTGTGGCTATACAAAGTTGTATATATATAACTTGACTGTTTCATAGTAGCTTATATTGACATAAGGAGGGAGACAATGAGGTAGTTTTTTAAAATTGAAAAAAACGTGTTTATTTTCTGTGCTCCTGAAGCCAGAAGCTGCAAAGTGGATTGATGCATCCTTCTCTTTGGCCCTTTCCCAGTTTTGTCGAATTTACCCTGAAGTTTTTGGTGATTGGCAGTAAATTGGGGCTGTCCTTTTAGACCAGGAATCCAATTCCTGGATTCTAAAGAACTCGAAGAATAGCTTTCAGTTTGGAGGACAGGAGAAGAATGCATTTCTTGTCATCTAGAAATGACAGTGAATCTGGGGCATTGGACTGGCATTCAGAAGACCTTGGTTCAAGTTTCTCCCTCAGCCATGTGTCAGTTATCACCTTTGGAAGGTCACTTCAATTCTCAGGACCTGTGTCCTCTTTAGTAAAATTAAGGAGCTGGACTGGATGGTTACTAAGGCTCCTTCTAGCTGTGACTCTAGATCTTAAGTATATTTCATATCAACCAACTCGGTGAACTCCATGGGCTCCCTATTGCCTCCAGTTCAAATACAAAATATTCTGTTTGGCATTCAATGTCGTTAAAAACCTGGCCCCTTTCTACTTTTCCTGTCTTCTTACATCTTACTCCTCATTATACACTCTTTTTATCCAGAGACCCTGGCTTCCTGGCACTTCCATGAACAGAACACTCATATTGTTGGTTCTTTCTGAGCATTCCCTCTGGCTATCTCCCATGCCTGGAAAGTTCTCCCTTCTCCACTCTGAGGACTGACTTCAAGTCCTAACTAAAATCCCATCTCCTACGGAAAGCCTTCCCCAATCCCTCATAATTCTGGTGCCTTCTCTCTATTAATTATTTCTACTTATTCTGTATAGAGCTTGCTTTGTATATATTTTCGTGTTGTATCTCCACTTAGATTGTAAGCTCCAGGAAGACAGGAACTCTTTTTGCTTCTTTTTTGTATCCCTAACACTTAAAAAGTGCATGGCACACAATGGGTGCTTAATAAATGTTTATTGAATTGAGTTTTAAGGTTTTGGTTTATTAATAGCTAATATTTGTATAGAATAGAGCTTAGTACATTCCTGACATTGTTAGGTTCTTTTATGATCTTTACAATATCTCTTTATAGTAGGCACTATTATTATCTTCATTATGCTGTTGAAGAAATCGAGACAGGTTAAGTGACTTAACCAAGGTCACATAGTAAGTGTCTGAGGAGGATTTGGATTCATATCTCCATGACTTCAGGTCCAGTGTTCTATCCACTGTACCACCTAGATTATTCTTTTTTAAAAAAATTAAATTAAAAATTTCCCTAATTACATGTAAAAAGTTTCCAACATTTTTCAAAAAATATTGAGTCTCAAATTCTCTCCCTCCCTCCTTCCCTCCCCTTCTGCCACACCCCTTTTGAGATGATAAGCATCTCATATAGATTTTACATGTGTTCTCATGTAAAACATTTTTCCATATTAATCCTTTTGTATCACCTAGAGTTTTTCAGAAGATGTTCTTGGGTATGGGGGGAAGGGAAAGGGAATAAGCATAGTGTCTACTATGTGCCAGTCATTGTGCTGAACTCATTTTTTGATCCTCACAACAATTGTGCAAATTGGGTGCTATTATTATCTCTATTTTACATTGAACCGTCCTTGGTTTTCTCAGTCTCCTTTACCATGATTAGACTGAGGAGTAGACATAATGTTAACCTTGGTGGAGAAAGGAGAAAAGACAGCTGCTTCTGCTGCTCGAATGTGAGTGTGTGTGTGTGTGTGTGTGTGTGTGTGTGTGTGTGTACGCATGCATTTGTCCTGGGAACACATATGTATATACAGAGATTGAGGGTAGGTAGTGTCAAAGGCCAGAAAGCTTCAGATGACTATTTAAAAGGATCTGGATGGGGTTAGGGGATGGGGAGGTCAACTTCCCTGATATGTCTGGTGAATTTACTGGCATTTCAGGCTGAAAAAAAATTTAGGCAGTAGACTTTGAGAAACTGAAATTGATAGGAACTAGCCATTTTTGCAAATCTCTTTTTCTAGAAAAGTGTGGTTCTGGTTATAATTTCTGATTAAACTGAATGTTAGCCAATGGATCCTCCAGGATCCAATATAAAATTCTCATTCCTGTGACCATGGGTAGAATGGGCAGGTGTGTAGGGGAATGCCATTCCATGAGTTCTTGGTCCTAATACTTTTGAAATGATTTAAACTGTATAAATGGTTGATACTATCAGTTTCATTTGCATCCCTACATACTGCCTGAGTCCTTTGATTTCTAAGTACTTAAGCTATTTATGTCTGCCTAGTATGCAGTAAAGCAATTACATTTGATTCTTAATGTTTCAGAAATGATTTTCTTGTTTTAAATACATTAGCTGTTAATTCTTAAGCATCAGTGAACTCATTTCGATAGAGAAATTTGAGTAGCTACTGTTAATTTTTCATTTGTAATTGAGAAATAAAGCATTTATTAAGCTCTTAATAGCTGTTTGCCTGGCTCTTTGCTAAGTCTGGGGATACAAATAAAAGCTGGCCAGACAGTCCCTGCCCTCACTTTTCTAATTTGTGATTGTTGTTTTGTTTCTGGAGTGTCCAACTCTTTGTGACCCCATTTGGAGTTTTCTTGGCAATGATACTAAAGTGATTTGCATTTCCTTCTCTGGCTCACTTTACTGATGTGGAAACTGAGGCGAACAGGATTAAAGTGATTTGTCCATGGTAAGGGAACATGTAAATAAAGCCAGATTTGAACTCAGAAAGATGAGTCTTCCTGACTCCAAGCTGGCATTCTGTAAAGTGGAATACCTTGCTGCCTGTTTCATTCTAATAAAGGAAGATAATAACTCCCCCAAAATGCTGAGGAAAATTCTTAAGGATATTATTGAGAAAATAGATGACAAGCTAAGGCAAAAAATCTGAGTTAAAAAAAATCTGAGCATGTAGAAGACAGAGGTCAAAATAAAGAAAGCCTAATGAGATGGCTGGACATCTTTAATTATTTAAAGTTTTTTCAATTATCTTGTTAACATAATAACTGTCATATAACTTTATAATTAAAAGCTTTACTTTTATTTCTTTTGCTAATGTTTGGGTATCTGGCCCTTTTCATTGGGGGTAGAGCAAGTGCGAGAATAGCAGTCTCAGGCTTCTCAAGCAGGTTTGTCCTTTTGGCTGCTTAGGTTAGACTGTACTATAACTGATATACTGCCAATGGAAATTTCACCTGTTAGGATGTATCCTTTGCAGTTGTCCTCCTCCAGAAGGGGAAGACTTTCCTTATCTTTCTCTGGTAAGCTTGGGTGGAACATAATTATTTGCATTTAGTCAATTATATAAACTCTAAGCCACAGGAAGTAATAGGCAGGAGTCCACATTAACCTATATAAAATAAATCCTTAGGTACATAAACACAGAGAGCATAAAGAAGGAAATGCTTGGCTTCTTTGCAATTCCTCCTGTCCTTTAAATTAAGAACAGGGAATAGGAAAAAAAAACTATCCATTAAATAATTTGAGATACTTCAATTTTATATCATAGTTAATTAAAGACAGAGTAAAAAAGATTGAGATTGCTCTTCTCAACTTCTCCCTCAACCCTTCCTCTCCCCTCCCCCCCCAAATAAAAAGGATAGAGGGAAGAAAAGAAGAAGCCAGCAAGTATTTATTAAAGGCCAGCTGTGTTCCTGACACTTTGCTAAGCTCTGGGGATAAAGAAGGGTAGAAAACAATCTTTGCTCTCCAGGAGTTCACAATCTAATAGGAGAGATAACATGCAAACAACTATGTACAGATAAGATATATACTGGGTAAAATGGAGATAATCAAGAAAGGGAAGGCATTAGCATAAGATGAGAGTTTAGCTGATACTTGAAGGAAGCCAAGAAAGCTAGGTGAGAGAAATGAGAAAGGAGAGAATTCCAAGCATGGTAGAGAGCCAGTGAAAATGCCCAGAGCCAGGAGACATTAGGAATAGGAAGAGGCCAATGTTTTTGGAATGAAGAGTATGTAGAGGGTAGTAAGTTGTTAGAGGGCCAGCGTAAGGATAAGAAGGGCCTTGAACACCAAAAAGAACATTTTATATTTTATATTGGAGGCAATAGGGAGCCACTGGAGTTTATAGTGTGTGTGTGTGTGTGTGTGTGTCTGTCTGTCTGTCTGTCTGTCTGTCTGTCTGTGTCTGTGTGTGTGTCTGTGTCTGTGTGTGAGAAAGAGAGAGACAGACAGACAGACATAGTTATACTTGACTTTTGGGAAGGTCACCTTAGATGCTTAATGGAGGAGTAGGGAGAGTCTTGAGACAGGGAGATGAACCAGATGGATACTGCAATAGTCCAGGCATGAAATGAAATGAGGAAGACTGCTACTATGATAGTGTCAGTGTCAGAAAAGAGGACATATTCAAGAGGTATCACAAAGGTAAAACTGAGAGAGCTTAGCAACAGATTGGATATAGATGATGAGAGAGAGGGCATAGAGTCAAGGATGATGCTTTGGTTATGAGCTTGGGTAACTGAGAGGATGATAATATCTTCTACATTAATATGGAAGACTTAGGGGGTAGAAGATAATAAATTCAGTTTTTTACATATTGAATTTTTTATGTCTGTAGGACACCTGTTTGAAATGTCCAATTTAAAAATGTGAAAGTAGAGGTCAAAAGAGAGATTAGGGCTGGGCAAATCTGAGAATTATCAGAAAAAAGATGATAATTGAATCCTTGGGAACTGATTTCACCAAGTGAAATAATATAGGAGAATATAGAAGAAGATGAAATAATATAGAAAAAAAAATTGGCTGACATGCCCATTTAGGGGATGTGACCTGAATGAAGATCCAGTAAAGGAAACTGAGAAGTAGTCTGCTGGTTAGGAGGAGAACCTGTAGAAAGCAGTGTCAGATAAACCAAATCTAGAAAGAAAAGTACATAAAAAAACCAAGAGTATTATTGATAGTGTCAAAGACTGCCAAAAAGTCAGAAGGATGATGATTAAGAAAAGGCCACTAGATTTTCTAAAGATGACATTACTATAACTTTGGATAGAGAGCAATTTCAATTCAGTAATGAGGTTAGAAACTAGAGAGTAGAGTTTAAAAAGAGAGGAAAGAAAGTAGAGCCACAGTTTTTATTTGATTTTCTCAAGAATGTCAGCCACAGTAGAGAGGAGACAAATAGGATGATAACTTCAATGTACATATTTATGTGTAAATATGTACACAAGACACATACACAGCAGACATAAGAGCTTTTGTGAGGAAGGCACTAGTTGAAGGGGATATAGAGAAGGGAGTGAACTTAGGGAGAAAAATCATGAATGACCTGAAGAAGCACTTGAGCTGAGTCTTTAAGAATCCATGATTTCACAAAACTGTCAATAAGAACGTGAGAAAGTGTTCTAAATCTCTAATAATTAGAGAAATGCAAATTAAAACAACTCTGAGGCACCACCTCACACCCAGCAGATTGGCTAAAATGATAGCAGGTGAGAGTAATAGATTTTGGAGGGGATGTGGCAAAATTGTGACATTAATGCATTGCTGGTGGAGTTGTGAACTGATCCAAATATTCTGGATGGCAATTTGGAACTATGCCCAAAGAGCTCTAAAAGACTGCCTGCCCTTAGATCCAGCCATAGCATTGTTGGGTTTGTACCCCAAAGAGATCATAGATAAACAGACTTGTACAAAAATATTTATAGCCGTGCTTTTTGTGGTGGCAAAAAACTGGAAAATGAGGGTATGTCCTTCAATTGGGGAATGGCTGAACAAATTGTAATATATGCTGTTGATGGAATACTATTGTGCTAAAAGGAATAATAAACTGGAGGAGTTCCAGGTGAACTGGAAAGACCTCCAGGAATTGATGCAGAGTGAAAGGAGCAGAGCCAGAAGAACATTGTACACAGAGACTGGTACACTGTGGTAAAATCGAATGTAATGGACTTCTGTACTGGCAGCAATGCAATGACCCAGGACAATTCTGAGGGACTTATGGAAAAGAACATTACCCACATTCAGAGGAAGAACTACAGGAGTGGAAACACAGAAGAAAAACAACTGCTTGAACACATGCGTTGATGTGGACATGATTGGGGTTGTAGACTCGAAAGGACCACACTAATGCAACTATCAATAATATGTAAATAAGTCTTGATTGATGACACATGTTAAAACCAGTGGAAATGCATGTTGACTATGGGGGTGGTTGAAAGGGGGAGTGAAGGGGAAAGTAAAAACATGAATCATGAATCTATGGGAAAATTTTCTAAAGAAATAAAATATTTAAATAAAAAAAAAGAATCCATGATTTCAGGATTTGAATATGAGAAGGGAGAGCATTTCAGGCATGTAGGATAGGATAAGTAGCTAGATAAAGCACCTATTAAATCTTTATTATATGTCAGACCTTGTACTAATACAAATCCTACACTTCCCACCAAAAAAAGCTAATCCTTATCTTTAGAGAACTAGACTTAAAAAAATTTTTTTTAAACCCTTATCTTCTGTCTTTTTTGTATCTTTATTTTATTCCACTAACAGATACATAAGTTTTCCAAAGTAACATGATTCATGTTGTCTCCCTCTTTTCTTCCCTCTCCCCTCCTGTAATTGATCAGCAATTCCACTGAGTTATACATGTATTATCACTCAAAGCATATTTCCATTTTATTCATTTGTGTAATAGTGTAATCTTTTAAAACCCCAAACCCCAAATCATATACCCAAATAAACAAGTGGTAAATCATATGTTTTCATCTGCATTCCTACTCCAACAGTTCTTTCTCTGGAGATAGATAGCATTCTTTTTTTGTAAGTTCCTCAGAATTGTCCTAGATCATTGTATAGCTGTTAGTAGCAAAGTCTAACTACATTTGATCATCCCACAATGTTTTAATTACTATGTATAATCTTCTCCTGATTTCACTCTGCCTCAGTTCACCCTTACCTTCTGTCTTAGAAATGATACTGAATCTTGATTCAAAGGCAGAAGAGCTGTTGGTTCAAGGCAATTGGGGTTGAGTTGCTCAGAGTCATATAGCTAGAAAGTACCTGAGGCCATTTTTGAATCCAGGACCCTATGTCTCTAGGCCTTGTTCTCTATCCACAGAACCATCTAGCTGCCCCAGAGAACTTAAATTCTAAAGGAGAAATATAATACATAAAAGACTGCTGTAAGAAGGTTGGGGGATAGGAGGAGCAGAGAGAAGGAACTAAGAAGTATTTGAAAAGTGAGAGCCTTAAGTCTGGAGCATCAGGAACTAAACTGTGTTTTTAAGGGAGCCTGACTGGAATGTGTACTTCCTCAAATAGAAATTTGGGGAAGAATTCACCAATTAAAAGAGGAAGAAGTGGAATGAAGGCATTACCAGCTTGAGAACTCTGCTGGCTTAGAGTTGGAGAAGTGGATAGATTTTACAAGTGTGGTAATACTACCTTCAGAGAAGTCAGGTGATTTGGGCACAAGCACACAGCTAAACATTGGAGATTTGAGCCTAATTTGATTATTATTCCCTTTCATCCTTTTCTTCCACTTTGATGGAGATGAGGAGAGAAGGAAGTGTTAGGAAAGAGGTTAAGAAGGGAATAAATAGGAAAACATGTATCTGAATTGATTTGGAACCAATCAGAAAAAGAAAGTTTAAAACTACTAAAGAAAGTATCAGCAAACTCTTTATTGATCAATGTCCAAAGCCCATGTAAAAGCTAGACATTTAAATGTCTCAGTTTAAGGTTGGAGGCTTACTTCAGTTCATCTGCTCACTTTTTCTCCAGTTGCCATTTTCCCATTGCTGTTTTTTGTTTTTAGTGCTATATTTGTTTCATAAACCTTTATAGGGAAACAACTGATATTTCCCCTCAAGAATGAATTCAAATGAATGGCTATCTCCTGATCCTTGGTTTCTTGGAGTAGAAAAACAATTAGCCCTTGTTTGTTAAATTGTTCAGTCAGTTTTTGCTTATCAGATCTTTTAGTAACAGGACTAAGAAAGAAAAGGTAAAGTCACCTGTTTTGAGTATTGATTGTATAAGCCTTGTCAGTCTTATTAAAATCATATTTTTTGATGATTAGAAGTCATAGACAAATTTCCTGCCTGTAATCAGCCTTCTCTTTTGCATGCTTTTTGCTGAAAGATGTTGTTTTAGACATACATTAAAGGCAGAATATTTCCCATTTTGTTCCTGAAGATATGCCATATCCATATACAACCCTTCTCTCAACCCTGAGTTTCTAAGAATTCTTTATAGAGGCAGCTAAATTACTCTGGATAGAGACTCAGACCTGGAGATGAGAAGTCTTGGGTTCAAATGATCCTGGGTAAGTCACAACTCCAATTGCCTAGTCATTACTGCTCTTAAGTCTTGGAACTGATACTTAGTGTTGATTCCAAGATGGAATGTAAGGGTTTGGTTTTTTAAAATTCTTTACAAATAGGATAAATGACATTTATTTTAGTAGTTAAAAGTAATAGGTTTTAATTAAATAATTTACATCTTCTTAGTATTACTTGATTATTATGATCTGGTTATAGTAGATTATTATGATCTAACTTCATACTCCATTGATAACAATTAAGATTTGAATGGGGTGTCAGAACACTCCACTAGCACACCTACTTACTCTCATGTTAGGCTTGGAGTAATCTTAGTTTTTTCTGTCTGCCACCTCTAAACCAGTTTTCATATGCATATGATGTGGAGGAGAGGCCAAATGGAATAGAGCAGTAGACTGGGAGGAGTGGGGAGATTAGGACAAATAGGTTTAGTAGTAGGGGTTTAGGAGGGAAGTTGTTGTTTTGAGGAGGAGAGATTCATTGATGGCTATGATACTGAAAGTAGTAGTTTGAGGAAATAAGAACTTTGGTTCTTTTTTAAATGAATTTTTTTTTATTTTATATTGTTATTTTTATTTCTATTCTATATTCCACCACCACTCCCACACAAATTGACAATTTAGACAACATTCTATACCTATAGCTTATTATCTCTATACTAAGAGACATTCTCTGAGAGTAAGATTGTTCCTGACATTTTTTTTTTTCAATGCAATACATTTGGGTTTATTCTGAAGAAATAAGGATGTGGAACATTCCTAAAGTGTCAGAGATGTTTTTTTTTAATTTTTTAAAACATTTATTAATATTCATTTTTAACATGGTTACATGATTCATGCTCCTACTTTCCCCTTCACCCCTCCCCTC
>NC_058132.1:395954511-395991287 GCF_016433145.1 Gracilinanus agilis
CTATAATAGTGAATACTATAATAATGAATAGAGTTCACTACAGAGAATTATACATAGCATTTCTCCACATAGGAATACAGATAATTAGATCTTACTGAGGCCCTTAAAAAGGCAATTTTAAAAATTATAAGTTTTCTTTCTTTCCCCTCTGTTTCTTATTTACTTTTCATGTTTCTCTTGATTTTTGTGGTTGGATATCAAACTTTCCATTTAGTCCTGGTCTCTTCTGTGCAAATACTTGGAAATCTTCAATTTTGTTGAATGCCCATACTTTACCCTGAAAGTATATAGTCAATTTTTTTTTTAACCCTTATACTTCGGTGTATTGTCTCATAGGTGGTAGATTGGTAAGGGTGGGCAATGGGGGTCAAGTGATTTGCCCAGGGTCACACAGCTGGGAAGTGGCTGAGGCCGGGTTTGAACCTAGGACCTCCTGTCTCTAGGCCTGACTCTCACTCCACTGAGCTACCCAGCTGCCCCCAGTATATAGTCAATTTTGATCAGTAGTTGATCCATGGTTGCAGGCCCAGCTCTCTTGCCTTTCTGAATATCACATTCCAAGCCTTGAGGTCTTTTAGCGTGGAGGTTGCCAGATCCTGTGTGATCCTGATTGGTGCTCCTTGATATTTGAATTGTCTCTTTCTGGCTTCTTGTAAGATTTTTTTTTCTTTTACTTGGAAGCTCTTGAATTTGCTATTATATTCCTGCATGTTTTCTTTTCTGGGTCTGGTGTAGAGGGTTGTATATGAATCCTTTCAATGTCTATATTGCCCTCTTGTTGTAGAACTTCAGGGCAATTTTGCTGAATAATTTCTTTTTGTATGGAGTCCAAGTTTCTATTAATTTCTGCTTTTTCAGGGAGACCAATGATTTTCAAATTGTCTCTTCTAGACCGGTTTTCTTGGTCTGTCACTTTCTCATTGAGGTATTTCGTGTTTCCTTCTATTTTTTCAGTCTTTTGACTTTGTTTTATTTGTTCTTGTTGTCTTGAGAGATCATTAGCTTCTAATTGCTCAATTCTAGCCTTTAGGGACTGGTTTTCCTTTTCAATCTGGTCATTTCTGGTCTTCAGTTGACTTGCCTCACTTTCCAATTGTGAAATTCTGCCTTTTAAACTGTTATTTTCTTGCGTGATTTCTTTTTCAGCTATTTCCCATTTCTGTAGCCAAATCTTTTCCAACTTTCTTGTCATCTCAGATTTGAACTCTTCAAGAGCTTGTGACCAGTTTTCATTATTTTGGGAGGGTCCGGATGTGATTGCTTGTTTTTTCTCCTCTTCCGTTTGCTCCGTTGTCTGGATTTTCTCTGTGTAAAAGTTGTCGAGTGTTAAAGATTTCTTCTTCTTGTTGTTAATCTTTCTCTTTTGTCCTTCCTGATTCTGGGTTGCCATTGTTAGCCCAGCCCGTTCTCAGCTTTATCCTCGTGCTCAGGGTCTGTCTGAGCTCTTTAGGCTCCTGAGGTCTCAGGTCTGGTTGTTTTAAGGTCAAGCCCTCTGGTGGACCCCCTTGCTTGATCCTCTGCTGGAGGTTGCTTTACAGGTCTCAGGGTGCTGCTTCCACAGTCGTATACTCGTCTGCCCTGGTTCCCCACTCAGGGTTTCAGAGCCTTCGCTCACACCTGTGTCCCCCTCAGCTCTCGCCTGCGCTCCGTTTCAGCGCTCAAAGTCCGTGTGCGTTCTTTAGCCTTTTGGGGTCCTAAGTCTCGCTGCTCTCAGGAAGAGGCCCTGGAGCTGCCAATGACTCAATGGGTTCCTCAAACTTGCTCTATTTCTTTTGAACTGGCTTTGGAGTTGTAGGTGGTGTGTGTGTGGGGGAGGGGGTTGCTCAGCCCACGATTTGGTGAGAGCTGTTTCACCCCTTTATAGCATGGAAATGCTCTGATTCCACGTACCTTCCACGCTGCACCCTGTTGTGGGATCCCTCCATTTGTCTGGATTTGTTTTTATGTCCCCTTGAGGAGTCCTGTATGTTTTGGTTAGGAGAGGTTAAGTGCTGCTTTTTACTCTGCCGCCATCTTAACCCGGAAGCTGTTCCCGACATTTAATCTACATTTTCTTCTTTCAGTGTCATTTTCATTTGTGTTATTTGATCATTGTATATATTGTTTTCTTGGCCCTGCTTTCTTCTCCTTGCATAAGTTCATATAAATCTTTTCAAGTTTACTGTAAGAATCGTCCTAAGAAATTTGGCATTTCTTGAGGTATTATTATAATAGTGTATTGTATTCATGTACCATAATTTTTAAGTTGTTTTTTAATTGATAGATACCCATTTTTTGTCCTCAGTTTTTTTGCTTATTACCAAAAGTACTGCTATGGATCTTTTACTGTGACTTCCTCAGTTATATATCCTGAAATCTCTGGGTCAAAGGATATGAACAGTTTAGTAACATCTCACAGAATTGCAAGTTGTTAGACCAATTTACTGCTCCACCAACAGTGTATTACTGTATTACTGTGCCCACCTTACCACAGACCTTCCAACCTTGATTATTTCTTTTATAATCTCTGCCATTTTGATGGGTGTGTTTTGATTGGTTCTTGTCACCTTCTCTTTTTTAGATTCCAGACATACTCTGGTTTACCAAAAGTCCCATCTTGACTACTCTATTTCATCCAATTTGGTAGATTTTGGAAAAAAAAGGGAAATTAATGAGATCTTTACTCAATTCCAATGGTGGGAAGGAACACAATAAAAATCAATAGAGAGGCAACTAGATGAGTCAGTGGGTAGAGAACCAGACCTGGAGACAGAAGGTCCTAGCTTAAAATCTGGCATCAGACACTTCCTAGCTGTGTGTCCCTGGGCAAATCATTTAATCCCAATTGTCTAGCCTGTATGTCTCTTCTGCCTTGAAATTGATATTTGGTATTGATTCTAAGACAGAAAGTGAGGATTAAAAAAAAAGTCAATAGATCTTGCCAGCCACTAACCCAGAACACAGAGCTACACCAATGAAGGGTTACCTGCAGCAGCCATTCGGTGATTGAAAAGATGAAAGGCTGGGAATTTTACCTGTTCAGGGCTGGTGAGGATGCCTGAGTCAAAGTTAATTCATAATTACCTTAAGGGGCGGCCCAAATTGAGCACAACCTGAGGAGACAGTGGTGGAAAGAAGTGGAAATGACAATCTTAAACTCTAATGGGTGAAAGAAATAGTGTGGTTATAGTAAATACAAGCCTATATAGTCCCAAGAAAAGTAGAATGTGTGAACCATCTTCCTACTTTCTGATTGTTTGCACAGTACCCTCAGTGGCCCTAACCCCCATCTTTGCTGATGCGGTTTAATGTAAGGAGCAATGAACTGGATGCCAAAAGCTTAATAACTAACTGACATTGGAAAGATGACTTCAGTCTCTTGGGCCACAGCTTTCCTTCAATTCCTTCAAATCTCAGATTTGTTTTCTAAGATCTTTCAGCTCAAAAATTCTATGATAATCAGTTGTGAATTATAGTTCTCTTAGCCCATTCCTTTTAACTATTCCAGGGCATATTTCATTGTTGACAGTAATCCATTACTGACAGGATTTTAGGACAGGTATGAACTGCTTGACCTATTCCTCTAAATAAGACCATTCCTAGGAGAAAGAAAAGAAACTGAGTGTTATAGAAATTTTACTTTCTCCTTCCTCCTCAACCAACCATTGTCATTTTAAAAAAGGCCAAAAAAATGCTGTTTCATTCCTTTACTGCAAGGGTGATCCATTACTCAGTTTTTCCTCCCACCAGCTTCCTGTCCACTCACCCAATTTTAGCTTTACTCATCTGTGAAGAAAGTAACTCCTGTTGCAGAAAATAAGCCAAATCCAGCTCAGGATCATAAGAATACAGGACCAATCCTGGCAAAACTCTAAATTTCTCAGGGTGGACTAATTTGCCAAATGGGAGTTTTGAACAACTCTCAAGGAATGACCCAAAGAAAAAGAAAAAACAGTTTTATGGGTTACATAGTTTCAGAAAAATTTAGAGGTGGTTCTAGCACATTTTTTTTCATTGACCTTCTCTTCTATTTTCTTCCTCTTCTCTCATCTGCCCCCGGAAAGGCCAAATTCATACTAATTATTTCTTGCCATTTTTGCACAATAACATTGTGCAAAAATTGCATTTTGCACAATAACAATATGCATATCTACATGTTACAGATTAATTGATGTAGATTTTATTTGATTACAACAGTAAGCTATTGTCTTCTTAGTGTAATATGGTCACCTGATCACAAACTGAAAACTCCAAACATGAAAAGGGTATTTTCTGATGCTTAAAAATATTTCTTAAAGGTAAAGGAAGAAGTTACAATTCTTAATCAGTTAAATCCCTTCTAAGAAGGTTGGGATTTTAAATTGTGTTTAAAAAAATCTAGTTAGTGCCCATTTTCTTCTCTCTTTCTTTCTCTTCTACTTATCTCCCTTCCTCCCAGCTCTACTTTTCTTACTTTAGAAAATCATAAATCCTTCTTTTAAGAGGGATTTCCTATATTTTAAAGTCTCAAATTAAATCTTTATTTTCACTAACCTCTAGGAAATATTTTTTTACCTTCAGTTCCTTTTACAATTAAAAAATATTATACTGGTAAGGGGTTCATGTATTTCACCAGACTATCAAAGGAGCCTGTAACACCACAAAGGTTGTGGGGGCAGCTGGTTAGCTCAGTGGATTGAGAGCTAGGCCTAGAGACAGGAGATTTTAGGTTCAAATCTGGTCTCAGACACTTCCCAGCTGTGTACCCCTGGGCAAGTCACTTGACACCCATTGCCTAGCCCTTACCACTATACTGTGGAATCAGTATTGATTCCAAGATGGAAGGTAAGGATTTTAAAAACAAACAAACAAACAAACACCACAAAGGTTCAAAAATTGCCTAATTTAAAGCTGAAAGAATCTATATTCTAACTCCTTAATTTTTGTTGTTCATTGTTTTAGTCACATCCAACTCTGTGTAACCCTATTTGGAGTTTTCTTGGCAAAGATACTGGAATGGTTTTCCACTTCCTTCTCCATTTCATTTTTTTTTTTTAAACCCTTGTACTTCGGTGTATTGTCTCATAGGTGGAAGAGTGGTAAGGGTGGGCAATGGGGGTCAAGTGACTTGCCCAGGGTCACACAGCTGGGAAGTGGCTGAGGCTGGGTTTGAACCTAGGACCTCCTGTTTCTAGACCTGACTCTCACTCCACTGAGCTACCCAGCTGCCCTCCATTTCATTTTAATGTGAGGAAACTGAGGCAAACAGAGTTAAGTGACTTTCCCACAATCACATAATAGCTAGTAGTCTGACTTTGGATTTGAACTTGGGTTCTCCTAACTCTGGAGCTTGCACTTTATCCACTGCATACCTTAATTTTATAGGTGAGGAGACTGAGCAATTAATTGACTTAATACAGTTTGAACAGAACTTTGACCTACATGTTCTTGCCTCACTCAACTCTCTCCAAGCCTACCCCAAATCATGGTAATGAACGTCAAGGTTTGAGGTATACCAGATATGATTCAGAACACCTAGATTTGATTTCCAGCTATGCCACTTGTTATCTGTTTGATCTTAGATGAATACCATGACATCTCTGGGCCCCAATTTCCTCATTTGTAAAATAAGGGAAGATTGGACTCCAACTAAATCTATAATCCTGAGAGGATAGATTGAAATGGGTATTTTTTTTTAATAGTCTCACAGAGTTCTGTGGCTTCATAGCTATGGGTAGAAGAGAAATTATTTTTCATTCAAAGATATATTATTTTTATTTTATTTCCCAATAACACATAACAATTTCCAACATTTTCTGAAATTATAAGATCATTTTATCTCCCTTCCTCCTTTCCTTCCCTCTTCTCAGAGATGGTAAGTAATTTGATCTGGGTTATACATGTATTATCATATAAAACATATTCCTTAATGGTCAATGCTGTAAGAGAATACTCATATAAAACCAAAATCCCCAAATAAAACTACAAATATATGAATGTGAAAGATACTATGCTTTGATCTACATCTGACTCCAGCAGTTTTTTCTCTGGAGGTGGATAGGATCCTTTGTCATAAGTCCTTCAGAATTGTCCCAGGATCATTGTATCGTTGAAAGTAGCCAAGTTTTCACAATTGATCATTGTACAATATTGCTGTTACTGTGTACAATTTTCATCCAGTTTTGCTTATTTCATTTTGCATCAGTTTATATAAATCTTTCCAGCATTTTCTGAAATCATCTTATTTCTTATAGCATAATAGTGTTCCATCACCATCATCTGCCACAACTTGTTCAGCTATTCCCCAACTGATAGACATCCTCTCAATTTCCAGTTCTTTGCCACCACAAAAAAAGCTGCTATAAATATTTTCATACAAATAGGTCCCTTTTTTATGATCTCTTTGGTATGTAGATGCAGTAGTGGTATTACTGGATCAAAAGGTATACACAATTTTATAGTCTTTTGAGCATAGTTCCATATTGCCCTCCAGAATGGTTGGATCAGTTAGGAGTGGAATTCTTGGTCAAAGGATAAAACATAATTTTTTATATTGAATATAGCCATATGGAGATAGCTGTGGCATATTGGAAAAAGCATTGGGTGGTTGTCAGATAATCCTGGTTTGGGCTATGGCTTTGTTACTTATTTGTTGTGTGTTCTTAGATGAGTCACTTCAACTCTGTTCCTCAGTTTCCTCATCTGTTATATGGTGAGACTGGGGACATTATTTAGCCCATTGAGCTTTTAATTTAAGCTTACTTGTCAAGTAAGATAAAGTGTGTAAATATTTTGTAAAAGAGAAAATGCTACACAAAATGACAGATTGATTATTGCAAAAGTCAAGTTATTCCTTTTCAAAGTCAGACATGGGAACTGTAGAAATACATGCTGTACATGAGAACCCAAATCTAGTCAGGAATCATTTAAATGAGTAACCGAAAAATTTAACCTACACAATTTATGGTACTTCAGACTTAAGACATTTGAATTGCCTCTTTGGCCACCAAGCTTTAGTCCTTTTAGAAACCTTTAATGAGCATACCATGAGCATGCACATTTCAATCAACAATAAGGCTCATTAGGCAGGGGTGTAACTCTGTTGAAGGTCCCACTGATGATACCAGGGCAGTGCTTCTTTCTATAATCCCAGGATTATATTCAGTTTGTCTTTTAAAATGATGCTACCTGAATTTGCTAGTGTTATGGTACACATATACTCAAGTGTAATGGAATAATTATAATTTCGAGTGCTTTCCAGCTCTCTCAAAATGGCCTTGTTGAACTGAAATTATTCAGTATGACTGGCTTTATTTGAAAATTTCTTCAAGAACACATTGTTGAAGAAAATTTAAAATGCAGGTAATTAATATTTTATTTATGGTTTTTAGGGTTAAGATTCCTCGCTAAGTTAAATCTAACATTACTATTTTTGCATCATTGATTTCCAATAATGCTAACTTTTACTACTTTCTCTTACTGAAAAAATTCATTAAATTTTAAAAGGTAAACCAAAATAACCAGTTAATACCATAGTATATTCTGGTAACTAATGAAATCAAGTTAAATATAGACTTGTTTGAATACTTCAGGGATTTAGAAAATCTCTGATTTTAGGGCATGAATACTCTCAGCATATTCAAAACACAAGCCCTTTCATACCTCAGTTTCAAAGGAAAGGAAGGGAAATATGTGTTTTTCAAATAGTCAGACAAAGAAATAACTCCTTTTTTGGTTTAATTTTTCTTAAAAAATTTTTAAATTTTTATTGATTTTTTTTATTTCACCTTTTCTGATTATATACCTCTTTACCCTTCTTAGAAAGCCAAAGCTTTTCAGCAAAACTAACCAACACACTCACTCATTGTAACAGTATGTGTATGTATATATACCCATGTGTATGTATAATATAAAATGAGATCTCTTTTTAAAATACTTAGCATAGTTCTTGGCATTTAGTAGACCACATAAAAAATGCTTATTCCCTTTTCCATTTCCTTTCTCCTTCTATACTGATAGGTCTTCACCTCTCCAGTGAAGTGAGATATTAAGATTAAAATTCTCTGGAGAGCATATCTTAATTTATAATTATTTATTAAACAAATTAAAAGAGAGAGGAAGAGGAAGAAAAGGCGCCAGTCACTTATGGCCAGCCCTTCTCCAGGCTCCTTCGCTAGCCAATGCTTGCCCATGCTCAAAGTCTCCTAGCCACATTCCCTGTGTGGTCCCACTACAGACACATCTCCTCTCACTGTGATTCCAGGGCTAAAAAGAGACAGACTTCCTTTTTGGACCCACACTTATAGATTCAAGTGACATCATTTTCCTGAGTCCTTCTAATTTGGTGGGTTCTGATCAGAAATCAGTCTTCTGAATGGCAAGAGTCACATGGGGCAAGAGACAAACATTTTCTGGGTGCCAGAGAGTCATGGGGCTTCTGGCATCCTCCCAGAATGTGCATGTGTTTCCCTTATACAAATAAATCCCAGGCCTTGTTCTTAATTCTTAATTCAGTGGGTTGGTTTGAATTGCAATCTCCAAAGTGTAGGGGTTCAGACTAGTGTTAAATTCTCACAGAAGAAAGTAATTTTTCTCATCTCTTCTTTGGAAATAATCTTTGTCATTCTAATTACACAGTTTTTAGTTATGTTTTTATTGTAGGTTATTATCCTCTTTAATTAAAATTGTATTATGTGATATATATTTCCCTGTTTCTTTGAATCATTCATATATTTCCTTACAGTTAAGTAATATTCTATTACATTCATATACTCTTCTTTAAAAAAAAAGTTTTTGTTGCAAATTTTTACATTGGCCTATTTCTCATTCCTCTCCATTTTACATTTCCCTTATCACAAAGGCAGTATTAAACAAAACAAACTCACGGATTGGCCATATTTGATGGCATATGCCTTATTTTGTACTACTTCTGTTTTGTCTACTACCCCATCTTTAGGAGGAGGGAGATAAGTTTTTTTAATTAGACCTTTGGAAGAGTTGATCATTACAATCAATTATCAGAATCCTAGTTATCTATTATTGTTGGTTTTCTTTGCATTATAGTAGTTATTATACATACACACATATACACACATATATATGTCTTTATATTCTCCTTACTCTGACTCTGTATCAATTTTTAATCTTCCTAAGTTTCTCTGAATTCTTCATATTCATTTTTTATGACATAATTATGTTCTATTGCTTTCATAAATCTTAATTTATTTAACCATTTCCCCTCAGTTGATGGACATTTATTTTTGTTTCCATTTTCTACAAGTTTCCAATTCAGAAAAAACTACCTTAGCATATGTGGAAATTCTCTTTTCGTAATTGGCCTTCTTTGAGGGATGGGTAGATCAAGAAATATGAAAAGTTTAGTGACTTTTTTGCAGTTTCCAATTGTTTTCCAGAGTGGTTAGACCAATTCATGGATCTACCAAGAGTATATTAATGTGACTATATTCCTGCAACCTTTTTATCATTGACTATTTTTTTTTTTACTTTTTCCCCATCCCTTATCTTCTCCATTATAAGGTAAATGACAGAAATGTTTGGGCATGCAGCTTTTTAATTTTTTAATTGCTAAATGTGATGCATAAGGATGTTTCTTTTCCCATTTAATTTATGAGACCTCATTTTTTTTTAAACCCTTACCTTCCATCTTAGAATCAATACTATGTACTGGTTCTAAGGCAGAAGAGCAATAAGGGCTAGGCAATGGGGGTTAAGTGACTTGCCCAGGGTCACACAGTTAGGAAATGTCTGAGGCTATATTTGAACCCAGGACCTCCCATCTGTAGACCTGACTCTCAGTCCACTGAGACACCCAGTTGCCCTCTGTGAGACCTCATTTTAAAAGTCTTTGAAGACAAATATTTTCTATCTATCATAATATTTAAAGAACAAATAATTTCTGTTGCATTTTTGTCTTCCCCTTTTGTTGTGGTAAAGTTAATGAAGCCATAATGTTTATTTTAATTTTTTAATTTTGCATTACTGATGTCAAATAATAGTGATTTTCATTTTATTTATTTTAATTATTACCTTAGAACATGAAAAAGGAAGCTTTCTAAATCCAAGTCTATGATTCTGTTCCTGGTTTTTCATAAAAAATTCCATTCCCTTTTGTGTTTTTTAATAATAATAATAGCTGATGTGTAACACATCACACTTTTAAGGTTTTACAAAGTACTTTACAAATATTATCTCATTTTATCCTCAGAACAACCCTAGGAGGGAGATGCTATTATCATTCCATTTTCCAGATGAAGAAATGGATGCAGATAGATGCTAAGTGATTTGCTCAGGGTCACAAAGTGATTAAGTGAGTCAGGATTTGAATTCAGGTTTTACACACACACACACACACACACACACACAGCATTCTATCCACTGTGCCATCCAGCTGCCTTAGAGGCACTTAAAAAAAAAAGTGCTTCAATAACCCTCTTTTTTCTTTTGTTCTTTTTCTTGAAATCATCACCCTAAACCTTTCTTCCCACATTTCCCAAATTAAAAAAAATCCTTTGCAACAAATTGACACAATCATCCTTATGTATCTTGAGTCTCTTATCTTCTGTGTAAGTAGGCGGGTAGCTGGCACCCTCTCCCTTAAGAGGCCCTTCTGATATACGTAAGCAAACTATCCCAATTGTGGGATCTGAGCTCTCATTTCAAATCAACAAACATTTACTTAATATCTATCATATATGAGGTGAATTCAAATCCAGCCTCAGACAGTTACTTGCTGTGTGACAAGTGTGACAAAGCAAGTCATTTAACTTTATTAGCTTTAGTTCTTCAAAATTAAAATGAATTGGAGCAGCAAATGACAAACCATTCTAGTTTCTTTGCCAAGAAAACTCCAAATAGGATCATGAAGAGTCAGACAGGCCTGAAAAATGATTAAACAATAGCAATATACAAGGTACTGTGCTAGGTAGGCATGAGAATGCAAAAGAAAAATCAAGTAAAGAAGTCATTCCCCTCAAGCAGCTTATAATCTGCCTACCAGGATGGGTAAACAACATGTACATGGATAGGCACATATTAAATATAAAAAATGTTTTCAACTTTGATAAAGTATTTCTTAAGGTGCTTTCTTTGTGCCAGCCACTCTACTTAAGTGGCTGAAATTCTAATGAGGGAAAGAACCTTCTAACGGGCAGAGGAAAAGTGGGTTTGGGGGTAGGTGGGTTGGGAATTAGAGATCGGAAGATGTGGCAGATTGTAAAATGACCTAATGTGGAGGCAGAACAGACCAGAGTGAGCTGAGACAGGATGTGATGAGGATATGATATTTTCAGGCGAGGACTCACTCCCCAGGCATCCAGATGAAGAGAGCTGTGAAGACTGGATTAAGTGGGGGTGGGAACTGAGAAAGGCACCAGAATTCCAAGGAAGCTAGAAATTCTAAGAGGTGGAACTAAGGAGAGAGTATATTCCAGAATGATTCAGTCTATTGGACCCCTACAAGTGTGAATGAATGGATGAAAAAGTATTTATTAGCTACTTATTTAGCTAGAACTCTGTCCAACACTGGTGATAAAATTACAAAAGAGAGTTCTTGTTTTCATGAAACATACCATATATTGGAAGAAGCCAACACATTGGAGATGGGTGGCTAAGAAAGGGTGTTTTGTTTTGGGAAATCTCTGATGGTCAGTGAAACTATATAAGGCAGTAAACAGAAACAATGATGGTACCAATTTGATTTGTTCTAGAGTAGGGGGTGGAAAACTTGAATTTGTTGTAAAGATGGTTCCAGGAAAGCAGGGTCAGGGTCCGGCTAGCTAGACTTGCTAGTGACTTGCACCATCATGAATAGCAGAACGCCAAGATCAGTCCCAAAGCTAAGGAAGGGCTCGGCTCCTCCAGGCAATGGTCTCTGGATGTCTAGTTGGGATGGCATAGCATGGCAGGAAGTAAAAGTCTTCTTTTAAAAATCAGTGTAAGATATTATATAGCCTTTGTGAAATGAGACTCAAATCCATTCAGAGATCCTGAGCCTCTTTCTGGACAACAAAAGTCCTGAGGAAGTAGGTGCTTCTAAGGACACACTTCAGCAGTTGAGTGTGTGCCCCACAAATGGGATGGCATCTGAGAATGTCTCATTTCCTTCCATCTTGACCTGCAGCTCTGGAATTGGTGCCCAATTATGAGTTCAGTTTGGCATTGGGAACCTGACTTTTGGGTCTTGACAGACACCCTGGCCAAAACTTTCTGCCACTTAGGTTCATCATCTCTAGGCCAAGAAGTGTGAAACACAATTCATTGTCCATTTTCTGGTATCATAATTGGCCATTTTATGATCATAGTTATTATAATAGATAACTAAAGAGACCAATAGGTGATATAGTGGATAAAACACTTGACTTGGAGTAAGAAAGATCTGGGTTAGAATCCTCCCTCAGATCATTACTTAGCTATGCAATCCTCGGCAAGTCACTTATCTTCAATTTGCTTTAGTTCCCTCATCTGTAAAATGGAGATAATAATAGTACCTACTTCTTTAGAATGTGAGGGCCAGATAAAATAACATGCAAAACCTTTTAAAAACCATAAAGCATTATCTAATATTAGTTGTTAACATAGTTCTTAAATCCTTCATAGTTATTTTCTTCATAGTTGCAGAGGGATCTTATAAAATGTTCTGAGTTCTGCTAACTTTACTCTGCATGGATTCGTACAAATTTTCCCAGGTGTCTCTGAGTTCTTCCTATTTGTAATTTTTTACAGTTCAGTAAGGTTCCATTATGTGCATGTACCAGAATTTGTTCAGCCATTCCCTCAAATAATGGGGCATCTACTTTGTTTCCAGTTTTTTTTGTTGTTGTTAAAACAAAAAATCAGCTACAAATATTTTTGGTTATATAGATCCTTCAGACTTTTTGAGTTATAGGAGCTTGAAATATTCTGATGGAACCCATCAATGGTAGTTTGGGGAGCTTAGGAATATGGAAAAAAGGAAATTCTTGGTTTATAATAAAGTGAACTAAGACTTTTTATATACAGAAAAAATTTCACGGGGACAGTTAATGACTTCATGGATAGAAAGCTAGGCCTATAGATGGGAGGTCCTGGTTTTGAATGTGACTTCAGATACTTCTAGGTTGTGACCCTGGGCAAGTCACTTAACCCCCACTGCGTTGCCACTATACTGTATTAATTCTAAGACAGAAAGTAAGGCTTTAAAAAAATTCACAACTATTTTTAAGACATAATTTATTTTACTTTTTGGTTTAGACTTATGATTTCATCAGTTTTGGGAGGCTTCCATTGCAAATGGACAACTTATGTTTAACTTGAGAGTCTTATATGCCTGAGATAAATGAGAGTTTGAGTCACTAACCTCATAAGTGTGTCACAGGAGAAATTCAAAATTATAACCTTCTTGACTCTAAGAATGACCCTCTATTAACTATAGATCTAGTTTTTAAGGCTGGCCTTCTCATTACTACATTGCCTCTCATTTGCCATTTTCAAGGGGTAAATTATCATTAATGTGGGCATATTATTTTGGGAACCTATTTTTTTGTCATGTGGAATACAGTTTGGAAAATACTTGGTAAGGAAATTTCAGCCAAAAGAACAGTGGGAGCAAAGTTATATATCTTCTCTTGAGACAGTATGATATAGGAAAGAGGGCTGGATTTGGAATCAGAAGTGATTTGAATTTGAATACTATTTCAGACACTTTCTAGTTATGTTACCATAGACTAGGAATTTAACCTCTTTAAGCCTCCACTGTAAAATTAGGATAATAATTTAGTACCTAACTCACTGGTTTGAATATAAATTATTTTGAAGATTTTAAGGTACTCAAAAAATAATAACTTATGATGTTGAATAATTCAAAGCATTTTGAGGGAATAGTGAGCAGAATAATGGAGTATGGAATAGTGGTTTTTTTTTTTTAATTTTTTTTTATTTTTAAACCCTTAACTTCTGTGTATTGACTTATAGGTGGAAGATTGGTAAGGGTAGGCAATGGGGGTCAAGTGACTTGCCCAGGGTCACACAGCTGGGAAGTGTCTGAGGCCGGATTTGAACCTAGGACCTCCCGTCTCTAGGCCTGGCACTCAATCCACTGAGCTACCCAGCTGCCCCTGGAATAGTGTTTTAAAGTTTGGGATACTGGAGATACAGAGCAGAAAGGTCAATTAAAGCCTTATTGTAGAAGACCTTGAATGACAGACTAAGGAGTCAGGTTGTATTTGGTAAACCATGAAAGGTTTTTAAGGACAAGATTAATAGGATAAAGGTACTATTTTAGAAAAATTAGTATGATAGTAGTCTGCAGGATAGACTGACATGGAAAGAAATTGGAGCAAGAGGCCTCCTATACCATCTTCCACTTCTTCATTCCAAAGTCTCAGGCCAGTCCTGGAATTCACACATTGAAAATACCCTTCCCCCTGGTGCCTCTCTCTCTCTCTCTCTCTCTCTCTCTCTCTCTCTCTCTCTCTCGTTAAATATATTCTCATAGAACCTTCATTTAACGCAGATACCCAGCCTAGTGTATCTCATTTCTTTCTAGTTTTCATTCCAGACTGTTTATAGCATGTCTTCCCACTGGTAACTTTTTTCCCATTCCTTCTTCCTCTTTTCAGTTTCCTTTTATATATTGACTTCCCCCTTTAAACTATAAGCTCTTTGAAGGCAGGTCTTCACTATTTTTCTATATATTTCCAGGGCAAACCTTAGATTATGCAGCGCCTGGTATATAACAAATGATTAATAAATGCTAATTGACATGATTTGACAAAAGCTATTGTTGTAGTCTAGATGGGAAGTGATAAGGGCTTGAATTAAGGTATACTATTTGATAAAAGATGTGGGTTTAGGTCTCAGCCCTGCCACTAGTTTTGAAAATTTGAGCAAATCTATGATCATTAATTTCTACCTTTCAAAAATGTTGAGGATTAAACCAGAAGAATTCTTTAACGTCCCTTCCAGCTATGATGTTCTAATATGACCAGTAGGAATGGAAGAGTAGGATGCTACCAGAGGGACATTTTTTTGTTTGTTTTTTCGTTGTTGTTTTTTTTCCTCTAGTTACATTTGTTTGTTTTTCAATTTTTAAATATTTTTTTAAAATTTAAGTATTTTTCCATGCTTCCATGATTCATGTTCTTTCCCTCTTCTTTTCTCCTTCCCCTTCCCAGAGCTGGCAAGTAATTCCACTGGGTTAAATAGTGATTCCCTCACCTGTTCATTCCAGAGACCTTTGCAATAGGTGAAAATCTTCAAAGTAGTGGCATTATACTTGTTTTATCATTTATATGTATTTTAAGGGTTTGTAAACCCTTCCTACTCTCTTATAAACCTTTTCCACACTCTTATTAATCTACAGTCACTTAAACCAATCAGTACTCAGGAAACAGAACACAGTGCTGTGGTTGGTCTCCTTTCATTCCATAAGCCAATGGTGTGTCATGATTAGAAATCTATATATTTTTTAAAACCCGTGATAGAGTGAAGACATGATAAGTGAACCCCAAACGACTGTACATGTTTTGTCGCTCAATACCTATTTTCATATCATTCATTTTTGTAATAATTAAAAAAAACACCCCATATCCAATACCCATATAAACAAGTGAAAAATCAAATGTTTCCTTTGGTGTTTCTATTCCCACAGTTTTTTTTCTCTAGCTGTGGCTAGCATTCCCTCAGGATTGTCCTGGATCATTGCATTACTATTAGTAGCAAAGTTGGTTACATATGATTGTCCCACAATGTTTCAGTCTCTGTGTACAATGTTCTCCTGGTTCTACTCATTTCACTCTGCATCATTTCATGGAAGTCTTTCCAGTTCCTATGGAAATCAAGGAGTTTATCATTCCTTATTGCACAATAATATTCCATCACCATCATATACCACAATTTGTTCAGCCGTTCCTCAATCGAGGGACACCCCTTTATTTTCCAATTTTTTGTCACCACAAAGAGGGCAGCTATGAATATTTTTGTGCAAACATTTTTCATTATTATCTCTTTGGGGTTACAAACCTAGTAGTGGTATTGCTGGATCAGAGGGTACGCATTCTTTTAAAGCCCAGAGGGATATTTTGAAGGAAAAATTGACAAGAGCTTGTCAATCAGGTATGATTTATGAGGTCATCAGAAGCAATTACAAGTTTCTAGTCCTATTACAGAGAGAATGGTGCTAATAATATCACAAGAAATATGGAAGTTAAAGTGAGGAATTGTTTTGGGAAGGAAGATAATTGTTTTATATATGTCAAGTGAAAATGTACAATGCAGAGTTAGAAATTTAGGACTGAAGACTGGGAAAGAGGGCAGGACTAGGGTTGGAGATTCTTTGTCGTTATTATATTACTTTTCAATCATGCCTGATCCTTTGTTGGTCCCATTTGGAGTTTTCTTGGCAGAGGTATTGGAGTGGTTTTCCTTTTCCTTCTTCAGCTCATTTTATATATAAGGAAATGAGATAAACAATTAAGTGACTGGCCTAAGGTTACACAACTAATTAGTGTCTGAGGCAGATTTGAACCTGAGAAGATGAGTCTTCCTGACTCTTGGCCCTTCATTTTGTCTACTGCACACCAGATGTCCCAGAGTGGAGATTCTAGAATCATTCATTTGCCTAAAGGTAGCTAAATATGTGGGATTAATGTAGTTAGCAAAGGAAGAGAAAATGGAAATAGAGTTAATTTCATTAGACATTTCATAGATATGATTTATGGTAGTTTCCACAGTTTATTCATTGAAAGGTTCTTTTTTAGCATTATAATAATTTATTTATGTTGTTATTCCATTATCTTTAATATTTTATTGAGTGCTTGATATATATTCCATTGTCATATAAAATTAATATCTATGACTTGGTAGTTATTAGTGAAATAATAGCTTTTACCCAATATTAATCATACTGAATATTTGTCCTTCCATCTATGTTTTATTTATACTCTACTTTTTTAGCAGCATTTAAAAAATAAAGAGTCAACCAACAACTTTGCAAAAACCACCACCTTGTCAATAGTAATAATGAATTCAGTATTTTAAGAACAAAAGTGTTCTTTTTAAAAGTAACTTCATTAGAATTAAACAAACTAATTTGTTCTGAACTCTCTGTATCAGTATTTAGTTGATCTTTAGTAATCTTCAATACCAGTGTATTTTGTAGGAATTCTGAGAGTTGGAGGTAAGGGAGTGATATTGCCTTACATATATATTTTTCCATTTTTTATTTAACTAATTTAGAATATTTTTTAAGTCTCTTGAATGTCTAGTTTAATGGAAGAAAGCTGGATTTTTCACATCTGCTTCTGCATTCATTCTATTGCAGTGTTATTTTGTTGAAGTACTTGAAGAAATCCACTTTCACAGATGTGTAGTTGGGATAGTTGTAGTATTATTATAAGAATAATTTTGAGAACCTCTGATTTTCAGGAATCTTGAGGGAGAAAATCAAAATTTCAAATTAACACTCCAAAACTACAGTAACTACTTTGTTCCTTAGTTGACTTATTTCCTTCCTGGAATAAACAAAAGAACCTCCTTCCTTGATTGAAGTGACCCAGTGAGTTAGTACAAATTCCATCAGAGAGTAGAGATTGTCCATATATGTATCAGTAACCCTGTCTAAGGATTCTACTCTTCTAAGTTTTTGGTATCACCATTAATCTATTTCCCTAAAAAGGCTTTTATTAATCCTTAATTTTTTTAGAGAAACTGCAAAGGAAGTTTTCATTCAGCTTCCAAAATGGTAAGATGTTTCCTATGTTCTCCTTTTCAGTTATCACTTTCAGGTTATGTCCTAGGAGCTTGCTCATGAAGGACCTTGTATTTTACCTGTTCCTTCAAAGGTACCAAATTCCCTTACACATTCCATCTTTTTCCATATGAAATTCATAACATGGCAGTAAGCAGAATGCTGCTAAAAGAGGCACTTGTTCAGTTGTTTAGTCATGTCTCCTCTGTGACCTCCTCCCCACCCCAACCACCATTTGGGATTTTCTTGATAAAGAAACTAGAGTGGTTTGACATTTCCTTCTCCAGATCATTTTACAGATAAGGAAACTGAGGCAAACAGGGTTAAGTGATTTGCCCAAGATTACACAACTAGTAAGTGTCTGAGTTAGATTTGAATTTAGGTCCTCCTGATTCCAGGCTCAGTGTTCTATCCATTGTACCATGTAGCTGCCACCAAAAGAGGTACTTGATGCCATAAGAATATTTAATGACCAGTGTGCTAGAAAGAGAATTGCAGATTTCAGTGTCACCATGAGTGCAAGTTTCTTACTTGCAAAATGGTGATAATACCTGCCCTAACTACATTAGAGTATTGTTGTGAAGAGAGCACTCTGCAGACTTAAACTCTCATTATAGAATGCTTTATTATTATTCCATAGAGTAAGTAAATATTGTGGTACTCAGAAGTTTCTGGCTAAACTTTTTTTTTTGTTTTTGTTTTGTTTTTTTTAAACTCTTACTTTCTGTATTAATAACAATTCTTAAGGCAGAAGGGCAAGGACTAGGCAATTGGGATTAAAAGTGACTTGGCCAGGGTCTAAGAAGTGTATGAAGGCAGATTTGGACCCAGGTTCTCCTGACTTCAAGTCTGGCACTCTATCTACTATGCTAGCAGTCCTGACTATCATCTCTTCTCTGGAAGTATATCAGCTTTTTGTAATTGCCATTTATTTATTCTTTGTTATTCAGTCCTTTCAATTATATCTTACTTTTCCTAAGCCCATTTGGGGTTTTCTTGGCAAGGATACTGGAGCAGTCTGCCATTTTCTTCTCCAGTTCATTTTACAAATGAGGAAACTGAGGCCAACAGGGTTAAGCAACTTGACCAGGGTCACAAAGCTAGTAAGTGTCTCGAGTTCAGATTTGAACTCAGGAAGATGAATCTTACTGACTCTAGGCTCAGCACTCTATCCACTGCTCTTAGACTCAAGTGTTATTGTGGGCCATGACCAACAACCAGATTTGCATCTCAGAGGTAAGCAAAACACAACTGTGGCCAAATTTTGTAAACAATTTTATTGTGTGATTTGGTTCTCATGGAGATATTGTAAATCTCTGTTACTGGAGCATCATTATTCTAAGTGTGACAGTATTCCTCCCTTCTAAACAGTCAATTACTCCCTAAACATTTATTAAGTACTTAATAAATTAAGTACTTAGCAAAAGCCAACATGAAGTTTGCACAACTGATAATGACTCTCCAACTCTCAATGAGAAAGAGAGCTTACTCTTTAAGCCTGCTTTCTGTTATTCTTCTGATTCTGAACTGAACTTGCCTGATGGTGATAAAGAAAGTTCTAGTTTAGACACAAATGACCATACGTGATACTGGATGGATAATAAGTTCAATTTAAAAAAAAAAAGTAGATTATTTAGAATTGATCCTTGGTTCCATGTCACTCATGTCAAGCCAGCAAAAGACATGTTCCAACAACAATCACAAGACTCAGTCATTATACGGCACAAAGACAAATTTGCACCAACCAATCAAATAAATCCTTAGAAAGTCCACAGCCTATACATGAGACCATAGAAGCAGAGCAGCAATTAGAACAACAATCAGAGCATGAATCAGAACCACAATTAGACCAAGAACCAGTGAACAATCAGATATTACACCAAATTATACACCCAAATGATTATCCCAATCCCAATTACATCTTAAAAGAATCACCTGTAAACCATTATGACAATGAAAAAGAATCAACGGCAGAAGAAGACACAACATTTGATTTGCAATCAATCCAAGACCTAGACACTGACATTGATGAATAAATGAAAACACAAAAGACTTTATCACGAACTCTTGTTACCTGTAATTATCTTTATTAAACCAAAAAAAAAAAAAAAAGAAAGAAGAAAGATTAATCATGTTTCATAGACATTTGAACTTTGTTGCCTGACACAAGTCAACACAACAAAACATCAGTTCCAGTGCAAGGTGACAAGCACGGGTACAACAAACGACACAAGACAACACAACAGAACATCAGTTTCAGTGCAAGTTGACAAGCGCGTGGGTAACATCAAATGACACAAGTGAGGCGACCTCACAGATCATCACAAGGAAAGCAAACCTGAGGACTACAAAAAACATCCGTGATCGAATACACAATCAGTATATGGGACAACAAACCACAATGTGAAGAGGAGCATCGGAGCAGCATTGGACCCATGCATTTCAAAAACATAACTTATATCCAACAGAATTTTCACTGCATCCAACACTTTATATTCCATCCACACAGTACATACACTTTGCAGAAGAATTCTGGTGGAGTAAGTATGTAATACTTCATTACACGGAAAGGTCACACTAGACAACACATAGAACATTTTCTGACTTCACATCTACATGTGAAACATAAACTTAAACTTAAGAAAGAAGAGCTTGTCTGCGTTAGCACAGAGTTTTCCTCATGCTTTGGTTCAGACACCTTCTACTCAAAACACCTGACATTTCTTGTAAATAATGTATATATGTAAATGTTTGCTTACTAATCCTTAGCAATAAATTTTACTAACACACAGGGACAGTTAGTTAGCTTGATAAGTTAGAACAGGGACAGAATTTTCTAAACTTTCTTTGTAAATACTATACATAACTTAAGTCTATAGTTTAACCAAAAGACTTACAAAGAATATTAGTCTTATTTATTCTTACTAACATTTCTAACATAGGCATAAGTGTACTAACATATCCATATACTAACTTTAGGAAGATGAATTAGAATTTGGAAATTTAGATTGCAAAATTTTTCTTAATTGATATTTTTGTTGCTAGTTCATGAAGTTAGATAAGTACATAGAGAGAATTTATTACTTTGTTTTAGTTAGCAAATGTTAACTTTAAGACTGTTTGTGAATGTTTGCATTTAATCTGCTTTTCCTTTCTGTTAAAAAATTTTTGCAAAACCGAAACCCCATTCCTTTCCTATGCCTTTCCCACAACCCATCTTAGTTTTAACTTAGACTAGTCTTAGCATAGTTTAGGAGTAAGCAACCCTTTTTATTATTTTACAAAACTTAGATAGGGATAAGAGTATAGTTATAATTTAGCTTAGAATAAGAGTAGTAACCCCTTAGATCTTAGCAACCAGAAAATGTTGCAAGGTGCAAATTTTCCAAAAAAACAAATGAACAGATTGTAATGCAAGGTGGCTAACAGAAACTTTTTGCTTCTGTAATTTCTAATGGTCACAAAAAGTCAGTTAGAAGTCTTAGAATCTTCAGAAAGTCAGTTAGAACTTAAAGCTATAAATAGAGGTGAAGCTCCAACTGACAGGGCTTTTGCCTTCTAGCTTTTGCTTTGGCTGGAGGTTTTGCTTTGGCTTAGCCTGTTAGCTGTGGCCTTTTAGCTTGGCTTTGGCCTAATTGCTTCGGCCTTGGCCTGTGCTTTTTTGTCTTGGGGAAATTTAAACCTGTATCATTTCTCTGGACCTCTCCCTGATCTCTCCATCTACATTCCCTTCCCTTCCCCTGAATTTCCTTTGGGCCCTGGGTGGAAGGGAGGGCTTGGTGATTGAACATTGTGGGTTTTAATTTCTATAGACAAGTAGAGTATCGTCAAATAAGTTACCCCTAGTTTTAGTGATTTAATAAGGACTTTACTTAAAAGGCAGTCAATCTCCCGACTGGGAGAGCAGGCTCTCTCAGTCTAAACCTCTCCGTGACCCATCCCCCACCATCACCCTCTCCCAAGCAGCAGTTAGAAAATCCTGAACCTCTTTCCCTATGACTAATTTGAGATTAATAAATCCCCTTGTTACCTACTCAAAGCCTCTGGTGAATCATTGTATCAAAAATTGAGACAAGGGCTAAAGAGGGTAGGAATCATTTCTTTTTATTTCTTGAGAGACCTGGGGGCATCCATCTTGGCAGGAAGTACCTACCTGAGACTTCCTCCGGCCATCAGTGTGACTGGCAGGGAGGGGCTCTCTTGACTCCTCCCTCAAGAGACTTTAGAAACTAACAAGAGAAACCCTCCAGCCAAAACCTAAACATTTCTTACTGGACCTAGTTTCCTCCCTGTATTCTCTGTCTCAAGCCTCTGGGAATAAACTTTTTTGAGCTGCCCTCTCCTGCATACCCTATTTTCTTTATCTCCTATATACCTTCCCTTACCTTCATTCCTCCTCCAGTCACCTTATAATCACCTAATATCCCCTTTATCCTTCCTCACACCCAAATTGCCTCATTGACCCCTCAGATTACCTTATTTACTTCTTGATAACAGTACTTACTACATGGCAGGCTTTGTGCTAAGTGCTGGAGATATAAAGCAAGGCAAATAAAATTTTCTTTACTCCCTGGAGCACATAGTCTAATGGTGGAGACAACATGCAAACAACTATGTATAATATTCATCAATTGGGGAATGGCTGAAAAAGTGTGATATATGATTATAATGGAATACTATTGTGCCATAAGAAATGACAAACAAAATTATCACAAAAAAAAAACCTGGGAAGACATATATGAAGTGAAGAAAAGAGAAGCAAAACCAGGACAATGTTGCACACAAGTTAGCAACAATAAAGTATAATCTTCAACTGTGAATGACTTAACTTTTATTAGACATGCAAGGATCCAGGACAACTCCAAGGGGCCTAGGACCAAAAAAAGCTATCCAGTGCCATAGAAGGTACTGACAGGATCTGCTTGCAGATCAAAGCATGCTATTCACTTTATTTCCTCCATGAATTTTTCTCTAGCATAAGCATTATGATTCTTCTTTCACAACATGATGAACATGAAAATAATTATTACATGACAACACATGTACAACTTATAACATATTACCTAGTATCTTTTTTTGGTGAATGGGAGAAAGGGGGAGAGCATAGACTGTAAAATAGCAGAAAATAGTTATTGAAAATCATACTGTTGTGTAATACTGAAAAAAATTATACAAAATAAAGTATACATTATCCCCAAACAACAACAGTAACTATGTATTAATAAGGTTTATGAAATTGTAAAGATTAAAATTAGTATGCAATAATTAACTATTATATTTTATAAAGTTTGTTAATAATAAGAGCTAGCTAGCTAATCCAGTCCTGGTTGCGAGAGAAGAGAGCGAGAGAGAGGAGTTATAGAACTTATAAATAATACACGACCACGCAATGTGGTGGAGAGATTAAAAGAAATTCTGGGAAATACTGAAGGAATTCTGGAGAATGTAGTTCAAAGGTACAAAATTCTCTAATTATACATTGATTAAAAATTGGGAGTAATCAGCAGAGCAAGCACTGAGAAACCTGAGCAATACTGCCAGTCTTCATTAGTCACAAAAGTACTTTGACCCTTATGTCTTTTGTGACATTTTTGTCCCTGCTCTGGGCTTAGCAAAAATACCAGAGATGTAGGTCAGTTCAGTCATGTTAATGAAATGATATTCTCTGAAAGCTCTAACTTTGTTATTGTTTAAATTCACACATGGAACTGCAGATCTAATAATTATAGTTAGTTCTGTTCATCTGTTTCTATTTTCATTACAAAATGAATTCTCTTTCTCTATATGCCCTTTCTTGGGAAAATAAAATGCTTGTGGTATGTGTTATTGGAATTTGGGGGTCTCTCAACTATATTTCCCATGAGCCCACTGGCTTCCTGTCTTACGTGATGATGCAGACAGTTATGTAATGACTTAGCTGGGAGGATAAAATGGGGGGCTGGACTTGCACTTTCTCTTTTGCTTTCTATCCACCATGGAGGTGGCAGGCAAGGCACGCCATTTTTAAAACTGATTTAGCTAGGATGACATGTGGCTTCATTCTGTAATGGCTACTAATAAATTTATAAATACCATAATATTTTAAGGCTATCCTTTTATATTCATTTTATTTCTTACAGGTATTGACTTATATTAGTTTAGTTGGCAATTTTTAATTTTAATTCTTTAATTAATTTAGAAATTTTCCCATGGTTACATCATTCATGTTCTTTCTCTCCCCTCTTCCCTCCCCCATCTTGGAGCTGATGAGCGATTCCACTGGGTTTTACATGTATCATTTTTCAAAACCCATTTCTATATTGTTAATATTTGCAATAGAGTGATCCCCATCGAACCATGCAATCAATCATAAGTTTTTCTGTTGCATTTCTACACCCACAGTTCTTTCTCTGGATGTGGATAGCGTTCTTTCTCATAAGTCCCTCAGAATTGTTTTAGTTGGTCATTTTGAGGAAGTTTTTTTAGAGAGTTTTGAGATAAGTGAAAACAGGTTCTAGCTAAAATGCTTGTTTAAGATAAAGCTAATTTGCTTTTAGCCCCTCTATAGAGCAAGGATCTGAACATGGAGTGAAATTGTTTTTTTAAAAAAAATATTTTGGAAAAGATATTTTGATACAATTGGTTTCCTTCATAATATTATGTAATTTTTTGTTCAAATCATTTCAGAATTATTACAGAAATTTATTATGGCAAATTATTATAGGAAAACAGTTTGCAAAACAACTATTAGAGAGGTACCTCCATGTCTGGCCTGGAGTTGGGAGCAAATCTGGTCTCAGACACATGTCTGACCTCAGCCTAGCCCTTATTCTACTATCTTAGAATCAACACTTAGTTTTCTTTCTAAAACATGAGGTAAGAGCTTAAAAAAAAAAAGAGCTTAAAAAAAATTGCCATCTCATTTCCTTTTTTGATAGGATTACTCAGCTAGTGGATACAGGGAATAATAATAGCTAGTAATAGCAGAATTTATGTATAGTGTTTTAAGGTTTGTAAAGTATTTTACAAATATTATCAATTTCTCTTCACAATGACCATGAGAAGTGAATGCTATTATTATTATTCCCATTTTATAGATGAAGAAACTGAGGCAGATAGAGGTTAAAGTGATTCGTTCCAGAATTACACAGCCTGTATATGTCTGAGATAGGATTGACTTGGAATCTTCCAACTTTTATTCACTATGCCATCTAGTTACTTCTGTAGAATTCAAGGGATCTAATTAATTTACCTATAGTTTGGCACATTCTATGCATGTAGAGAAGTTGGAAAGATAGGGATTAAGGCATAACATAATCAGATTGATTCAGAAGTGGCAATTGTTAATAAGTCAGTATTCTGGTGACAGGAGTGTCCAGGGGGAACGTTCTGTTCTCCCACCACCAATTATTGAGTTTTTACTGTTCAACATTTTCATCAGTGACTTGGATAGGTAAGATTTTAATAGGTGAGGAGAAGTGGGGAGTCTGTTCCCATATGCCCCTTTTCTTAACATAGCACCCCTGGTTACAGATTAGAAAGTAAGGGAATGTTTGAAAAAGCACGTAAGTACTTGAGTTTTCTGTCCTTTGACTAGTTCTTCAGAAATCAGGAATGCTTCTTACCTCTGTTTTGCATTTTGTTGCTAACATGTTTTGATGAGCTTCTTTTGATCCACATATTCAGTGTATATTATTTTTCTCTGTGATTTCCTTTGCTTCTTTAGTAAGCAAGCTTTTTTTGTGTTTTCATTTTGTTTTCATTTTATTTATGTCCAGTGTAAGAAGAAAAATGTTTTTTTTGTCTTTGAAGTAAATTCAGTCTAATTGGGTTACCAGGCCATACATACTTAGACTCACAGGATTATAGATGTAGAGATATAAATTACCTCAGATGCCATCTAACCCAGTCCTTTGGAATTGCAGATGAATAAACTAATGTCCAAAGAAATCGATTTGCCCCAGGTGAGAGATGAGTCCTATGACCTAGAGACACTGAACTACAGTACAAACTATTCCAATACTGAATATGCTTAAATGAAAGATTTAATTTCTCAACTTTGATCAAATTATCTTAACTTTGAACTCCATCACTTTTTTAGTACATTTAGTAAGTATAGAAGATAAATCCTACAGTGCCCTTGATTAATCTTCTTTACCCATGGGTCATGAGCTAATCATCCTGTCTCCCAGTGTTGGTTTCATACTTTGATGATTATAGTCAGGGAGGATAATTAGACATTCACCCAGAAATGAATGAGTTCTATTGCCATTTCTGAAATGGGTATAGTTATTCTATTACTAGAGCACCTCTTATGATGACAGTTGAGCTTCGAATTATCCGGCAGACATCTGGCGTTCTTCCAAGGTGTTCAGATGTATTTTTCAATTGCATTATTGCAAATTAATTGGTCACAAGATTTAACCTTGAAGTTCCTCTTCACTTCACAGTTTCTGATCATTGATTTTAATCTGTACTTGGTCAATATAATCAGTTCTAAAAATGTAATGTCAAAATGAAAGCATCTTCTATAGGGAGTTCATCAGGACATTTCAGCTTCCCTTTGGGGTAAACTTTTTTTTTGCCCTCTTCCTACCATATAACACCCCATACCTGTTTTGTAAGAGTCTTCATTTTCCTTTGTCCTCTCATTCTGACTTATTCTGTTTTTCACGCTCATTGGGAAAAAGATCAATTTCCACATTTTCTAGGCACACGATAGTTTCTGTAGAGGCTGACTCATCAGCAGGTGTCACTTTCATTCTTGGTCTTACAATACAGGCAGAAAATCTTGAAGGGTGCATTAGATATGCCACTAGGGGAAGAAACTCATTGACTTTAGAGTAATAAAAGAGTTGCTATTGCAGGCAGCCAAAAGAAATTTTTTCAGAAGTTTTAACTGAAAGTTTTCTAATTCTCACATAAAGGATATGAGAGTTGGATTTTCCTATTCCTCCTTTCTCTCCCCTCTCTACTTCTAGTCCATTGGTATACAACATAATTTTACTCAGTGTTGTTACAGTATAACATTAACATTGCTTATATTTTCAGATTTTTTTCAAATGCATTGATCAGTTTTGCTAATTGTTTTCTTTCTTTTTAATTTCTACCCTGTGGGATGACTTTCTAGGAAAGGAGAAAGATACAGGGAGAAATTTAGGTGATGTTAAAACAAGACGATGCCATCGATAACATGCCAAGCCTAGAATCAGGAAGATAACCTCCTGAGTTTAAATCTGGCCTCAGATTCTTACTAGCTATGTGATAATGGGAAAATCACTAAGCCTTGTTTGCCTTAGTTTCCTTATTTGTAAAAGTGAGCTGGAGAAGGAAATGGCAAACCACTCCGATATCTTTGCCAAGAGAATCCCAAAAGGGGTCACAAAGGGACAGTCTCAACTGAAAAATGAGTAAACAACAACAAAAAACAACAAAAAAATAAAAAATCAAGTCAAATCAACAAAGCAAGTCAATAAGCATCCAATAAACTCCTGAAATATATCAGGCACTATTTTAAGTGCTTGGGGATTCAAAGAAAGGCAAAAGACAGTTTCTGCTCTAAGGAGCTTACTCTCTGATGGTACTCTCAGATTCTCTTGAACAAACAAGATATACACAGGCTACTTTGGAAATAGACATTAGAGGAAGGGAAGTTGGAAGAAAAACTTCTTGTAGAAGTAGAATGTTAGCTGAAACTTGAAAGGAGCCTGGAAACAAAGAGTTGGGGATGAAGAAGGAAAAGATTTTAGTTATGGGGAGAGGAACAGCCAGTGAAAACACAGAGTCAGGATCTGGAGTGTCTTGCAAGGAGAGAGCAAGGAGGCCAATGATAACTTCATTCCAGAGTGTATCAAAAAAATTGGTGTAGTGGATAAAGCCCTGAGCCTGGAGTCAGGAAGACCTCAGCCTTACTAGTGTGACCCTGAGCAAGTCATTTTAATTGCCTCAGTTTCCTCATCTATAAAATGAGCTGGATAGAGAAATGGCAAACCACTCCAATGTCTTTGCCAAGAAAACACCATATGGGTAAAGAAGAGTCAGAGATGCCTGTAAACGACTTAACCACAAAAACACAAAAGTCTTGAAGTCACAAATAGATGGTAAGACTTAAATAAACAGCATTGCTGACTTCTGTTATTCTTACTCAGAAGGCTAATACCACCATCTAAGCATGTTGCAGTTTATAGGATTATTCTTTAAACATTTTTTTCACCTCTTGCTCTCCAATATCTTTCTCAAGAGTTCCCATCTTCCAGTAAGCCTGACTAGTGGCTTGCGCTCCTCTTCTTGTTAATGGTTCTTTTCTCTGATAAAGACATTTCCTATACTTCCAATAAGGAATAATTAGGTTATAGGAATAAGTAGGTTAAAGCAGACATTTTTTGTTTTTGTTTTTTAAAGAAAAGGAAACCCAAGAAGGCCAGATTCATCTCTTAGGTTTTTGTTTGGCTTTGATTTTTTTTTTTCACAGATTCATCTCTTTGCAGCTCACATTTATCTTATCTCTGTGGTAACTCCTTTTCTATTAGTTTCTGCAGTTACTTGGGAAGACCTGAGTTTTAATCCAGTTTCAGACACTTAATTATTTTGTAACTCTCTGGCCAATTTACTTCTGTTTGGCCCAGTTCCTTCATCTGTAAAATAGGGATAATAATTATATTCAAGGGTTATTATGAGCATCAGATGAGATAAATAAGCACTGTATAGAAATGTTAGTTATATAATTAGTACTTTATTTTGTTATCCCCTGAATGTTAAAGTTGGAATTCAATTTAGCAATTTAACAGACCTATTATAGCATGCAAAGTACTGTGTTAAAATCAATTTACATTTTTATGAGATTGTAGCATTAATTAATTGACAGACATTTATTAAGCACCTGCTGTGTAGCAGGTACTAGATTAGGCACTAAGTGATACAAACAACAATGAATGAAGCAATCTTTGTGTACCTAGAGCTCACCTCTAACAGGAAAGAAGTTAAGTAAGCATATAAAGAACAGGTTCATAGATGTAGAGCTGGACAGGATCTTAGATGCCTCTGAGTTTATCCCTTTCATTTTACAGATGAAGAAACTGAGGCCTATAGAGATTAAGTGACTTGTTTAAGATAATAGCTAATTAAGTGTCTAAGGTGTGATTTGAACCAAGATCTTCCTAACACTAAGTCAATTGCTCCGTCTGAGATATACTACGCTGAATGTCTTGATAAATATTAATCAAATAGTTCATTATGAATTAGTTCGTGATCAAGGGCATTTACATTTGGACAGATCAGGAAAGGCTCATATAGACAGTAGTATTTAAGTTGTATTTAGAAGGAAACCAGGGATCCTAGTAAGGAAGAAGTGAAGAAGGAGTGTATTCTAGATTTGGGAAGTGGCCAGAGGAAAGACAGATGGTAAGTCCAATATCATGTGTGAGAATCAGAAAGAAGTCCTGTTTGTTTGGCATCACAGAGTTGGGGGGAAAGAGAAGCAATATGTAATGAAACTGGAAAGAGAATTGGTGCCAAGTTGGGAAGGGTTTTAAAAGCCATACCAGCAAGTTTATATTTGATGCTAGAGATAAGAGAGAGCCTTTTCTGAAGATGCAATATTGTATTCTGGGTAAAAAAAGAAATAGGTTAGCTCCTTTAATTTACAAATAAGTAAACTGAGGTCCAAAGAATTTCATTCATCCAAGGTCAAATAACTTGGAAGTAATTGTTATTATCATCTCTATTTTACAGTGGGGAAAACCAGGATAAACAAAAATTAAGTGACTTGCCCAGGGTTTCATATTGAGTAAGTGTTTGAGGCTAGATTTAAACTTCGGTTTTCTTGACTCCAAATCTAGCTGCAGAAATTAATGGAAAAGGAGTTACAAATAGGTGTAAATGCAAACTGAAGTTGATGGAAAAGGCTTGGAATTCATGTTTCTGGTCCATTTAATAAATTTGATAGCACCTGCTATAAAATTTAGCATGATTTATATTGTTTAAACCTCTGATTACTTCATATGTGTTACTCATCCTTATGTAAATGATAAACTTGTGGGCAGAGACCATGTCTTATGTTTCTTTTATTGTACTTGTAGTGTGAGGTAATGGCCAGTACCCCACAAAAAATTGCTAGTTAATTGTTTCCTCTCTCAATTAAGGGTTCACTGCTATTTGAGTAAAACCAGGGCTGGTTTTTCTAACACACACACACACACACACACACACATATCTTATTCATATTCCTTTGGGGAAAATTAAACATGGTAGGAATTTTTCCCCATCCTTAAATACTTTTTTGAGTGAGTGTGTAATATTTCCTTTTCTACAGGCATTGATTCCATGTTCTCTGTTAATTCTATATTCATTAAAAGCTTTGGTGTCTGTGTGATTTCATTGGTTCAGAGCAATGATTCCCAAAGTGGGTGCTGCTGCCCTCTGGTGGGTGCTGCAGTGATCCAGGGAGGTGGTGATGGCCATAGGTGCATTAATCTTTCCTATTAATTGCTATTAAAATTTTAAAAAATTAATTTCCAGGGGGCTAAGTAATATTTTTTTCTCTAAAGGGGACGGTAGGCCAAAAAAGTTTGGGAACCACTAGTTTCGAGAGAAAGCCACCTTTAATAATGCATTGTATAGTAATCTGCAATTTATGGGCTTAGTTGACTAAGGCCAGAAAACAAGTATGTGTCAGAGGTAGGTATGTCAACCTAGATCTTCCTGACTCCCAGCTGGATTTTATCCAAATACTGTACTGCCTCTCTAATCGTTAAATTAGATAGTTTAATAGTGATAACTTGCCTGAGATGCTGTGCTTAATCATGGCCCTGTCAATTTCATTAGCATCCCGGAGGGTGATGCTTTCAGTTAATGTGCAGAAAACATGTTGAACCTAATAGGGAATTAAACCATATTTGTCCATAGGTTGGAGGACAGAAAAATTGTTAAGGAGAATATGCCAGAAATTAGACTGTAGCTGGACTCTGGGCATTTTTTTCCTAGCTAAGTAGTGATGGGGTAACTTTGTTTCTTCTTTTTTGCCTGCTACAGAAACTTCAGCTTGGGGAGGGGGAGTGGGGAGGAGAGAGAGAAGAAGAAATATAACCAGAGGACAACAATGGACTTTTCACAGAGATTAGACAGCCTGTCTCTGCTCTATTCAAGCCATAAAGAAAAGATTAATATTAATATCAAGTGGTTTGATACAGAGCAAAAGGAAATGCTCACATTTACAGATTAAGAATCTGGATTTCAGGAAACTCATCATAATTCACAAATTAACTTTTGCAAAACTGATGATGTGTTTATATCATGTTTTATACAGGGTCATTATCATCCAAAGGCCTACCTAAAACCAAAGGGAAAAGTCATGGAGAGGGGTAAGTTATTCTTTACCTTTAGGTAGTGTTAACATTGCAAGTTATTTTAGGATTAGTCTACCCCCAGGCCAGGCAATTCTATTTTTAATGCCAAATTCTTTTGTGGGAATTTTTTTTACCTTCTATTTCTGTTGTTGTGTCACAAGATTTGGGTACCTAAGTGTTTAAATTCAACCTCTACCCAACCTAGGTCTATGAAGTAAATGATCTGGAGCAGATCACATGCAGCTAATAAAACAATCCCTGCCTATGGCCCCCTACCTGCAAGGGAAGGAATGGTCCTCCCTCTTCCCCTATCATTTCCTTACCCTCTGGAGAGCTACTGTGCAATCATCAATGAAAAGGAAAAGGGAATTCCAAATTAATCCTATTCCTGGTTGGTAACACTCCTCCCCCTCAGATTTTGAACAGCTCCCCTCCTTCAGCCTCCTCCCTCCCCCTATTTTTTATAACTCTATAATGAAGTTATGATGCAATGTTGTATATTATAGTTATCTGTGTTTCTATATTATCCCACTCCTTGAAGACAGTGACAGTTGTCTTATCAAAATTTTGTCTCTTACCCAAGTACTTTGCAAACAGGTGCATAAAGTGTTTGCCAAGGATTATGGAGAAGCCAAATGTTCATCGTTTTGTTTTATTTATTCATCAATATGATCTCCATGACTTTCTGATAGCCAACAGAATTGTAGCTGAGTTAGAATACACCTAAAATTGTGGTTTCACTGTAGGACTTACTTAGGAAGAATCATTAGAATACAGGAATCTGTATTTCAAATTGATAGTAAGAAATGATTTTGTTTCTATTATTTCACATCATTTAAGAGCCAGTATGTACTGGGCAGAAAGTAATGGAAGAGTTCCTAATAGGTGTGAATGGACTACCACATATAAACACAATGGAGAAGTCTGGAGAAGAACAGGGATAAGGAATCTCATCAAGAAGAGGCAACTAGGTGACTCACAGGATAGAGAACCAGACCTAGAGATGGGAGGTCATGAGTTCAAATCTTGCCTCAGATATATCCTCTCTGTGTGACCTTCGGCAAGTCACTTAACCCTCATTGCCTAGCCCTTACCATTCTTCTGCCTTGGAAGTAATACACAGTATTGTTTCTAAGATGGAAGGTAAGCTTTAAAAAAATGATAGTAAGAGAAAATGGGATATGTCCAGATCCAGGAGTGACGGGTATAAGATGAATCCTACACTGGTTCTGTTTAGATGTCAGAACAAAAGGAGGAGGAAGGCAGTGTTGCATTGATGAAGCATTTTGGGAAGAAACTCCAATACTGATGATGTCACAGATCTATATGAGTGAACTTTCATGGTTCCTATTTAATTTTTTTTTAACTCTTACCTTCTGTCTTAGAATCTATACAGAACATTGATTCCAAGGTAAAAGTGTGATAAGGCCTAGGCAAATAGGGTTAACTGTCAAATAGCTTGGAAATATCTGAGGGCAGGTTTGAACTCAGGACTCCCTGTCTCTAGGTCTAGAGCTCTATCCACTGAGCCACCTAGCTGCTCCTTGACTCTATTCAGCCTTGCTTGCTCCTGCTAATCTCTGAATGCTGTCAACTATACACATTTAATGGAGACCATCAATCTTAAGTCTTGTTTACAGGGTATTCTTTTTTGTTTCCCCAAACAATGAAAATATAAGTCATTTTAATCAACTCTATATCCCAGTCTGTGCTAGAAGGCATGGCAAAATAATTTTGCAGTTGAGGAAATGGAGGTTCAGAGAGACTAAGTGACTTATTCAATGTCACATGGCTCCTTAATTGCTTTGCTTTTAGTTCAGTTGTTTCTGACTTTTTGTGACACTATTTGGAGTTTTTTTGGCAGAGATGCTGGAGTGGTTTGCCATTTCCTTTTCCAGTGCATTTTATAGGTGAGGAAATTGAGGCAAATGGGGTTAAATGACTTGCCTAGAGTCACACACTAGTGTCTGAGGCCAGATTTGAACTCACATCTAAGCCCAGCTCTCTATCCACTGTACTGCCTAGGTTTTCTAACTAACACCCCCAATGCCTTTCTTCCCTTGTGGTTCTGATTTACACATAACAAATTAGTTCTCCACCAAGACCCAGCTGAATGCTTGACTGGTAGAAACTGACCCTGCATCTTATATCAGCAGTGATGCTGAGTTCTTGTGTCCACAGAGAGTGACAGATTCATCCATACTGGGAAGACTTTAAGTATGGTTATAGGAGCCAGTGAAGTTTCCTTTCAGAAGACCAGTCTGGCAAAGTACAAAGAAACTTCTCTCTAGTAAATTGGCCATCCAAATTGGTCTTATTTGGATATGGTAAAATAGGAAACAAATAAAAATATTAAATGTCCCTCAGTTCATGCTCCATCCATCCACTTTGGCATTAACAGTGACAGTGGTAAGAAAGGAGCCTGGAGGGGATAACAATTACCTAATTTTTAGACTAATTATAAAGTTAAATGAAGTTTTGGAGATGCTGAATATGAGAGCTTTCTCTACTGAACTGTAGGTAGAAATGATCCTGAAGGAACTGAATTGTGCCATCATTGACATGGTCACTACTAAGCAAATCAGGAAGAAAGACAAATAAAGGAACTGCTATAGTTAATTTGGGGTAGCTAACTGGCTCAATGGTTAGAGCACTGGGCCTGGAATCAGGAAGACCCGAGTTCAAATCTAGCCTCAGATACTTACTAGCCATTTCCTGGGCAAGTTATTTAACCCTGTTTGCCACTGTTTCTTTGTCTCTTAAATAAGTTGGAGAACTAAATGGTAAATCACTCTAGTATCTTTGTCAAGAAAACCCCAAATGGGGTCACAAAGAGTCCCAATACAACTAATCAATAAAATAACAACATAATTCTATCCTGAGCTCAAAGGAAACAAGAGACATTTGCTCATCTTGTATGTAGAACTCATAACTAAATATTTGGAACTATAAAATAATATTATTTCATTTGCAACACTTTAAAATTTATAGTATTTTATATGCATTATTGCACTTGATTCTCAAAATAACCTCATGAGATAGGTGATATTATTCTGTCCAATTTATAGATGAGGAAAGTAAGACTCAGGGAGGGAAGTGACTTGTTAAGGGTCACACAACTAATGTTAGGGGTGGATTCTAATCTAGGTCTTATTTCATGCTCATATTTAAATCTTTTTGTTCATGTGCCTCTTTCAATCCTGCCTTTGTACTCTAGCGGTGTTATGGCTAGCAGTGGGTCATAGTCTGTAACCCTTTTTTGTTGTTTTAGTTCAACTCAACTAAGAATAATTTATTTTCTTATATCTGTCAAGAGTGTTTTTTAGTGTTTCATAGAAGTACTGAGTGTGTCTTCATTGAAGTAGACTAATGACTTCTGTGGTTTTATTTCCTATCTAGTCATTTTATTGAAATTATTATTTACTTCAATTAATTTTGAATGAATATCTAGAATTCTTGGGTAGATAATTTCAACAATAAAATGCAAATAATGATAATTTTGTGTCTATCCTTATTCGTTCAATTTTTTTACCTTATTTTTCTGAATAGTTAACATTTCTAGAATTATATCAATTAATAGCTACAGTGTGCATCCCTGCTGTTATTGGGAAAGACCTCTTATGTTTCTTCCTTTAGATACTGCTAGTACTTAGTTTTATTTGTTTGCCATATTAAAGAAAAATCTACTTCTTCCTAAGCTATTTTTTTTAAAGCCCTTACCTTCTCTCTTAGCTATAATGCTAAGTATCAGATCTAAGGCAGAATAGTGGTAAAGTCTAGACAATTTGGGATAAGTGATTTGTCCAGGGGTCACATAGCTAGGAAGTGTCCAAGGTCAGTTTTGAACTCAGGACTTCTCTTTTCCAGGTCTGACTCTTATCTACTGAGGCACCTAGTGTCTCCTGTTCCTATGCTTTTTAGTGTTGTTTTTTTTTTTAACTTCAGTGAATATTATAATTTGTCAAGATTTTCCGCATATTTTGATATAATCATGTGATCTTTGTTTTTTGTTATCTTGTTATATTTATAGTTTCCTTAATGTTAATGCAATCCTGAATTTCTAGTGTAATTCCAACAAGGTTATAATATATAATCTTCTAAATATGTTATCAGCATAATCTCTTTTCTAATGTTTTATTCAGTAATTTGAGTCAATATTAATAGCTCTATATTGGTTTGAATTTTCTTTCTTTGCTTTTTTTCCTTGTATGGGTAGCAAGATCATATTTACTTCTATGATAAATGGAAGAAGGCATTAATTCTCTCTTTTGGACAAATATATGTAAAATTGTGCTTATTTATTTTGGACTGTTTCATGGAATCCAGTTGTTATGCCATCTCAACTTTTCTCTTTGAGAATTCACTCATGACTTTTCTTACTAACTTTTTTTGAGATTAAGTAAATTAAATTATCATATTTTCCATTAATTAGTATTTTATATTTCAGTATTAATCAATTCATTTAAAGGGTAAGTTTTTGTTTTTATATATTTGAGCAAAAGAGTTTTCTGACATTTTCTTTTTTACCTGTCTTTAACTTCTTTTTCATTTTTGAGTTTGGTAAATTTGGCTTTTTAAGAATAATTTTATCTAACAGATTTTTAGTTTTTTGTTTAGGTTTTCTTTGATTTTTTTTCATAGTTTCTATTTTGTGTTTATTTGTGTTTTTTATTTTAAATGTAAACCTAATTCATTGATACTTATTTCCTTGGTTTATGAAGTGTAAAGTCTACCTAAATCCTAAAGGTTTTATTTTGTCGTTTCATTGCCATAATTTTCTTTGATAAAACTCTTTATTTTTTCTTAGATCCATGCTTAATTTGGATTAGATTATTTAGCATCCATTTTAGTTTGAATTTTCTCCAAATGTACCTTACTAATTATAGTTTTTATTCTATTTTGTTTAGTAATGGTTATATTTATCATAGTTGCATTTATGTATTTGTTTATGATTCTTTATGCCCTAGTGATCTGGTTAGTTTTGTTAAAGGTGAGAATTATGTATATTCTTTGTGTACTTCTTTGTGTATACTTCATGTATACTCTTTTAGTGATTATCAGAGGTCTAACATAACTAACTTTTAAAAAATTCTATTCAAGCTCTTTCTTTTTTTTCTGAAAGGGTGACATTGAAGCCCCATATGATCATTGCTGTTTATTACTCCCTGTAGTTTAATGATCTTTTGCTTGAAATTCTTATACTACAGTGCCATTTGGTATGTATTTAGCATTGCTTTTATTTCATTTGCTATTGACCTATGAAGCGTAATGTAGTTTTCTTATTTCTTTTAATTATGTCTGTTTATATTGCCTTATCTAATATCATGATTAGCAACAAATCTGAAATATAAAAGATTTATCTCAAACTTACTCCCCCTATCTCAACTTCATATGAATTTATGCTTCAGACTTTCTTGTGAGCAATAAATGGTTGGATTCTGCTTTCTAATCCATGCCATTAACTCTGTTTTATGGATGAGTTTGTCCCATTTACATTCGTGGATATGACTGATAATTGTTATTTTTTCCATTCCTCATAGGCTCTTTATTTTCCTCTCTTTTCCTTCTCTCTCTTCCTTCACAAAATTAAATAAATTGTTGAAAGAAAGGTAAGGGGGGTGGGCAGCTCAGTAGATTGAGAGGCAGGCCTAGAGAGAGGAGGTCCTGGGTTCAAAATAGGCTACAGACACTTCTAAAGTGAAGCAGAGGAGAGAGAGTGAGAGGGAGAGGGAGAGAGGGAGAGAGGGAGAGAG
>NC_058132.1:395994169-396002752 GCF_016433145.1 Gracilinanus agilis
AGAGAGAGAGAGAGGGAGAGGGATAAGGAGGGAGAGGGAGAGGGATAAGGAGGAAGAGGGAAAGGGAGGGAGGGAGAGGGAGAGAGGGAGAGAGGGAGAGAGAGAGAGAGGGGGGGGCAGAGGGGCAGAGGGGGAGAGGGGGAGAGGGAGAGGGAGAGGGAGAGAGAGAAAGAGAGAGAATATATTTATGCTAGTAATCAAAAATCAGAGTCGATGGATTTTGTTTTTCTTCTTTTTCTCTCCTTCTCCTCCCCCATTAAATCAGGCTTCTTTAGTTGTTTGTTTTACTTTTGACTAATCCCTCTTCAGTTCCGCCTTTTCTCAATCGCTTTTCTCTATTCCTATTTTCCTATTGACTTGAATTAATTTTTTTTTTAAACACCAAACTCTGTATGTGTGTTCAATCCTCCTTTGTCTGGTTAGGATAAAAGAGAGGGTCATGCTATATTTACTCCCTCTCTCACTTCCTCCATTGGTGAACTGTCTCCTGCTCTTTGGATTTATCTTGTACGCATGAATACTTGTACATGGCGTGTCCTTGATAGAAGCAAAGCTTTTGAGGAAAGGGATCATTTCATGTTTGTCTTTGTCTCTCTAGTAACACTGTGCTTAGCACATATTAACTGCTTAATACCTGCTTGTTCCTTTGGTTGACATCTAGTTGAAAGTAATTCTAAAGCAATAATGTTGTATACCTTCTTTGATAAAAAAGAATGCAGTGGTTTCTGTATTAGTCTGACTTCAAAACTTATTAAGTAATTTTAGGCTGTTGAATGAAACAAAGAGATTGAGCTACTTTAAATTATTTATTTGGTGAAAAACAGTATTCTTTATCCATTGGGGAACAGCCAAGATGAATTCATTACTGTTTGTGCTCAAGAGCCTCATTTTCAGTGTTTGTTTCTTTGGGTAGTAGAAAGCAGATTAATATTGTGTTTCCTCCATTTGTGGATGATGTATGCTTATTGACAGAAGTTCTAGAGATTCTGATTTAGTCCAAGGAAACCCTGTACACCCAAAGATTTTGGTGAAGTTGGGCTGGTTCTTTGGCCATCTTTCCTAGGAATGAAGGCACCCTCCCTCTTCCTAGCTAATGGAACAATGACTTGAATACCAAGGTCAAGGTGGGGAGAAAATAATCATTAATATAGGCCACTCTATTTCAGACACTCTCTATTTGCCACAATTTCCTCAAATATAAAATGGGGACTATAATAGTACTTATCTCTTGAGGAGATTGTGAGAATCAAATGACACAATATTTATAAAATGCATAGCACAGTGCCTGGTACATAGTTGATGCTATTGTCTAATGGAGTCATTAGAAAGAGCTATCTGATCTCACTGCCCCAGTGGTTAGAATAGGCTTTGTAATATCTCTGGAAACTCCCTATCCTTGCACCTAGAGCCATTCTTCAGCTTTGGGCTATTTTGTAAAATAATTTAACCCTCCTTGTTGGTACCTGTCTGAGCTCTCTTCTCTGTTGAAGTCTTGTTGCCAGTCTCAGTCCCCCACCATTTTCCCTTTCACTGTTTATTTAAACTTGTACCTATAGAATGTCCTCTTCCCCTTGTGAGCTCTCCAGTATTTTGGTGTTCTGTAGTGCCCCAGATTGCAATCCCCTTGCCTCGATTAAAAACCTTCATTTGTTGCTACTTTGGTAGTCCTCTTTAATTCAGGTTGACTCTTTAGAAATGCTTTTGGAGATGAAAGAAGCAGCAATTTGGGGAATCTGAAAAGCCCTCATGCAGAAGAAGAAACTTAGTCTGAGTTTTAAAGGAAATGTGTACTACAGTTAGAGTGAGGATCAGTAGAGATCATCCTAGACATGGCATTCAGTGCTAAGGCATGGTGATGGGTTTTACTACCAGAATGCAATGCCCACCAGGGTCTACCATGCTTAAAAAACTTTGTTTGGGGTCTGAGACTGTTTTTGATGGGTAGTCAGATTTAAATACACAGAGGCTTATCTGGTAAATATGCCACTTAGTGATATGGCTTTGACAGATCATGGAACAGAAATTCAAAAGGACCCTTAATTTTGCATGGTTTCCTTCTCTTTCAGCAGTAATGGTGGCACAGATGTGGAAAAGAGGGCTGACTGCTAAAAATCAGTTTTTTGGCTACCCCTAAACATTTACTTAGCCATTGTCATTCCAAATGTGAGATTCTTATCTAATGACCAACACATACTACTTAATCGCATAAATTGTGACACTTTTTTTCCAAATGAAATTAGAAGGCATAGATAACAATTCTCACAAGTTCTCCTTACAGAGCCAAATAAAGGCACTGGCACAGGTATTTTTATTGTTTAAAGGCAACCAGAAGCACTTCATGGGACATTTGGTTTGAAAAAATATGCTGTAAAAATCATTCCATGTTTTTATGGTCATGTAAGAGATTGTAAATTAAGCCCATAAAAACCAAGGCAAAGAGAATATGTTAGTAGAGTGAGTATCTGGAATTTCTCATTAGGCCATCATTATTGCCCACGATCAGCCAATGTCCATCTATTCTCTGGGCCACTTGAAATCCATTTCACTGTATATTGAGCCTTTGCTTACCTAGCAGATCATAGAAGCACAGATACAGACCTTCAAACAACCTCAGAGGTCAAATATTCCAACCCATATTTAAAGCATGAGCCTTATCTACAAGTGGCTTCTGTCTAAAGACTTTCAAGAATCACTTCTCCCTGAGATACGTCATATTTTAACAATTGTATATATAAATGTGTATGAAGTTAAGGAGGGCATGATAGCTTTCTTCTCCTGATAAAGATACACAAATAAATTGTTTCCCAATCATTTTGCTAGAGCCAAGATGGCATAGTAGCAGAAGGCAATAAAGCTCAGCTCTCCTGAAAAAAAAAACCTCTTCCAAACATGTACCAGACTGAATCCCAATGGAGAAATCTAAGAAATCAGTGATTTATTTTTCTAGCCAGATTGTCATAGGGAGACAGAAAGCAAAGTCTGCTGACTCCGAGAATGGATTCTTGTTAGGGGTACTTCGAACATCAAACACTCCATTGGACAGGAACAGGCTGTACATCAGGGTAAGGGGAGGTTCCCAGAACCATACTGGGGCTGTGTGTGAGCATCTTTCAGTTGGTACCTTTATTACCCACCACCCATTTTGAAGATTCAGGATTTGGCTGCAGGAAGGGATTTTGCCCCAGTTGTGGCATTTAAAGGTAAGAAGCTGTCATAGTTTGTAGACTGAGGAGGAATTTTATTTTATTTTTTTAAGTTTTTATTTTTAATATTTTTCCATAGTTTCATATTTCATGTTCTTTCCCTCTCCCCCAAACCCCTCTAACCTCCCTTAGCCAATGTACAATTTCACTGGGTTTTACATACATCATTGATCAAGACTAATTCCATATTATTGATATTTGGACTAGAGTTATCATTTAATGTCTATATCCCCAATAATATCCCCATCAGCCCATGTGTTCAAGCAGTTGTTTTTCTTCTGTATTTCTGAGAGGAGGAATTTTAGCAGCAAGAAACATCAGTGTGATGCCTAATACCAGGAATAGAACTGTGTTTCATTTCCAGCTTCTACTTGAGTCTGAAGCCCACAGAAGAATAATTAGGATAGTAATCCTATATCAAAAGGGAAGCCTAAAGTTCTGTCACTCAGAACCAGCAGTGCTTCCTAACTGTCTGATAATGATTGTGTCAAGCAGTAGAGTAGTAAGTCTACTGTTGCTCAGAACTATATCCAGGTCAGGAAGTTGCAGAGTTCAGACTTAGGAGGTAGCAATCAGACTTTGCCCCAGATCAGACTATTTCTAAAAGCTTGCAGATCCCCAGACTGAATGTTTCCTGAGCTCTTGGAATAGAACAACAAAAAGCAGGAATTGAACCAGCCCATGCCTCCCCTCCAAAAGTACACAGAGCCTTAGACATAAAGTCAATCCTGAATCTAGAAAATCAGTTTGAAAAATGAGAAAAAAAAAATCCCAGTATAAAAAGCTATTATGGTGACTGGTTTGTGATTAGAATACAAACCCAGAAGAAGAGAATGACTTCAAAATATCTACAAGCATTGCCTCAAAGGAAAACATAGTGTGGGTATACACTCAACTAGATTTTCTCTTTCTTTCTTTCTTTCTTTCTTTCTTTCTTTCTTTCTTTCTTTCTTTCCCTAAACTTTTAATTTAATTTTTATTTATTTAGAATATTTTTCCATGGTTATGATTCATAATTTTTCCTACTCTTCTTCATTCCCAGAGCTGATAAGCAATTCCACTGAGTTATACATGTATCATTGTTCAAAACCAATTTCCATGTTATTCATATTTGCAGTAGAGCAAACCTTTAACATCAAAACCCCAATCATTCCTATTGAACAACATGATCAATCATATGTTTTTCTTCCACGTTTTTGCTCCCACAGTTCTTTCTCTGGATGTGACTAGCTTTCTTTCTCATAAGTCCCTCAGAATTTTCCTGGGTCATTGCATTGCTGCTAGTAGAAAAGTCTATTACATTCAATTGTGCCACAGTGTATCCATCTCTTTGTATAAAGTTCTCCTGGTTCTGCTCCTTTCACTCAGAATCAATTCCTGGAGGTTGTTCCAGTTTGCTTGGAATTCCTCCAGTTCATCATTCCTTTCAGCACAATAATATTCCATCACCATCAGATACCACAATTTATTCAACCATTCCCCAATTGATGGACACTCCCTCATTTTCCAATTTTTTGCCACCAGAAAGTGCAGCTATGAATATTTTTGTATAAGCCTTTTTCCCTATTATCTCTATGTGGTATAAACCCAGCAGTTGTATGGCTGGATCAAAGGGCAGGCATTCTTTTTAAAGACCTTTGGGCATAGTTCCAAATGGCCCTCCAGAATGGTTGGATCAGTTCAAACTCCACCAGCAGTGTATTAATGTCCCAATTTTGACATATCCCCTCAACATTTATCACTTTCCTTTGCTGCCATATTAGTCAGTCTGCTAAGTGTGAGGTGGTACCTTAGCATTGTTTTAATTTGAATTTCTCTAATCAGGAGGGATTTAGAATACTTTTTTATGTGCTTATTGATAGTTTTGATTTCTTCATGTGAAAATTGCCTATTCATGTCCCTTGACCATTTGCCAAATGGGGAATAGCTTGATTTTTTGTAAATTTGGCTTACCAACTATATTTTCTGAAAGAGATGAAACAAGAGTTTTATTTTGAAATTTTAAAAAAAATTATCAATTAAATGGGCTCTAGAAGAAAAATATCAGAAAAGAAATTAGAGCTCTGGAAGAAAGGAAGGTTAGGGAAAATTATCTCATAATCAAAGTGCACAAATAGCCTCTATAAAAACAAAGAGGAGATGGTGGGAGAAGAAGCTGGTACTTGAATCTCATTCTTATCTGAACTGGGCAAAGAAGGGAAGAAATCACTCATGTCACCCAACAGGCAAATAGGAGGGAAAGGGGAGAAGGGAATAGGAGAATTTGAGGGAGGATAATTAAGGAGAGATTAGTCCTAACCAAAGCAAACTCTAACTATCTATTTCAGAGGAGGTAAAGAATGGGAACCTGAGGGAATGCCCATAAATTTTTCTTCTTTTTTTTTACATCCTTGTTTTCTGCCTTAGAATCAATACTATATATTGGTGGTAAGGGCTAGGCAGTGGGAGTTAAGTGACTTGCCAGGGTCATACAGCTAGGAAATATCCAAGGCCATATTTTAAACCAGTACTTCTAAGTCTGGCTGTCAATCCACCAACCCACCTAATTGTCCCTAATTGTCCTGCCATAAATTTCTTGAATTGTTGAACAAGGTATGGTATACAAATCTGATGTAATACTGTTGTGCTATGAGAAATTAAAGAAATAAGGGACCATTTGGCAGCCCTGCCATAATAATTAAAACTATATTCATAATCATAGTTGCCCAACACACCTAGAAAGTGACTGGACAAAAGCTACTAAAGTTGCATGCCTTATAAAATGAGAACTTTAAAAATATCATAATATATTAGAAAAATTCCTCAGAATTACAGTCAGAAAATTGGGATTTAAATTCCAGCTCTTGTGACCTTGAGCAAGTCTTTCACTCTTTCCTAGTCCATAAAATGAATTCTATCTTGCTCAAAATTCTGTAATATATGAACAAAGATATTGTCATTGCATCCTCAAAACCTGGAATTCAGAAGACCTGAGTTGAAATCTGGCTTTAGACACTAGGTATATAACTTGAAGCAAGTCACTCTACCTCTGTACCTATGCTCCTGGGGTAATTGTCAGGATCAAATGAGAAATAATGACAATAATAATGATTATTATTGTAATGATAGGTAACATTTAAACCATCATACTGTGTGCCAGGTATTTTGCTAAACATTTTATAATCTCATTTGATTCTCACAACCCTGGAGGTAGGTGCTATTATTATCCTCATTTTGTTTTTGTTCAGTCTTGTCTGACTTTTTGTGACTCTGTGGACCATAGATAGTTATCTATCCATAGGGTTTTCTTGTCAAAGATACTGGAATGGTTTGCCATTTCTTTCTCCAGTGGATCTTTTTGTCAAGCAATCAGAGGTTAAATGATTTGCACAATATTGCACAACAAGGAAGTGCCAGACTGGATTTGAATCTTTATGGTTCTAGGTCTAGTATTCTTAACCACTGAGCCATTGAAGCCTCCAGGCAACAGAGATAACCTTCATTTTACAGATGAGGAAACTGAGGCAAACAGAGGTTAAGTAACTTGCCTAGAGTCACACAGCTACTAAGGATTTGTGATCAGATTTGAACTCAGGTCTTCCTTACTTGAGACCTATGGTTCTATCCACGGTGGCACATTGGAGCCCACTTTCTTAAGAGGGACTGAATAACCAGGGTATGACTTATTCTTCCCCTTTCCTTTTGCTAAGAACCAAAAGATAAGGCAGTAGCCAGGTATTTGTTACTCATTGTGATATTGCCAAGAATGGTTAAGTAACAACGTTTTTGTTTCTTCTCTGAACAACCTTGGCATTCCTGAAGAAATGATAAAAGTTCAGCCTTCCCTACAGAGTCATTTTATCCAGAAAGTCACTGACTTCTTCCTAAAAATGTTCTAAAAGTGACTTTCTTTTTCGTGCTGGCACCTGAGTTGAATTTATGTTTGTGATAATTGTTTTCTGCCTCAAGATGTCTTTGCCACAGTGGGCCACTCTTCACCTTCTGAGTCATGTAGCCACAACATTTTCTTCTCTTTTTCGTCAGTGAAAGATTCTATTTCTATTTGAGCGTATATAAAATCAATTTTTCTGTAAAGCATCACCAAAAATTGTTGGAACAGTTTGAAAAACAATTCATTAGTTAAATATTGGCATATTCTGTAGCATTCCAGTGGACTAAAGGTGATAAGCTTTTTTGTGCCATTGTCAAGGTCAAACTATTTTTAGAGCTGATTTTAACCTTAACTATGGGAAACTGTGGTTGAAGTCCTAGATGCATTTAAGTTGAATTTGTTATATAGTTTACATTAGTTGTTGAATATTTAGTAAGCTTTTTTAAAAAGATGGCAATTTTCTGGATGGTAAAGGAAAATTTGTTATTCAACTCAAATCTGTTTCTGTTAAATGTTTGTTTCCCCCTCCCCCAAAGATAAAAACTTTCTTTGGTCACTTAATCCTCTGCAGGTGTAGTTTTTGTTGTTCAGTCATTTCAGTCACGGCCAACTCTTCATGACCCTATCTAGGGTTTTCTTGGCAAAGATTCTGGAGGGGTTTGCCATTTCCTTCTCTAGCTCATTTTAAATGGAAGAATTTGAAGAAAACAGGATTAAGTGACATACCCAGGGTCACATAGCTAGTAAGTGTTTGAAGTTGGGTTTGAACTCAGGTTTTTCTGACTCCAATTCGAGTCTCGAGTAAGGAAGACCTGAGTTCCAATTCGATCACAAATCCTGGACTCCAAGTCCAATACTCTAGCCCACTGTTCCACCTGGTTTCCCCAAGTTCAAATCTAATGAATTCTTTGTGTATGGCAATCCATAAAAGTCAGCATGTTTGAACAGAGAGCATCCTAAACATAGTATCAGAAAGACTTGAGATCCTCTGAATTTCTTTTCACTTAAATTTCTCTCTATACCCTTTCTTCTTACAGGAAGCAATCCCTTATAATAAAGAATTTTTAAAAATGTCTCAAACTGACTCTTCATTAGCTGTCTTGCCAGAATTCAATATGATGCATTATTTTAAAGTTATTTGGGAGGGAATATTGGTAGAATTTGTATGGGTTGCTGCCCCGACTCTGCCATTATGGTTCTTAAAGAACATTAACATCTATTTGTATTAGCTGAATGCCCACAGACAATTTACTCTCTATTCAATCCTCTTATAAGCAGCTAGCACTGATAGAAGCTTGGAGACCACCTGTCTCACCTTTCTCTACATCTTCCTTCTCCAACTTCAGTGACACCAGTCTGCTCCAAGCCATCCAAGAATGTCAAATTTAACAGTTTGGACTTGACTGAGACTCATCTGGTAGTTTAGCCTTGAGATCAGCATGAAATTAAATAATCATATATCATTTAATACTTTTCTTTTCCCTCCCTCCCTCCCTCCCTCCCTTCCTT
>NC_058132.1:396005720-396043546 GCF_016433145.1 Gracilinanus agilis
CATTCTTTCCTTCCCCCCCCCCCCTCACTTCCCATGGCCAGGAAACCACACTTAGCAAGAATTCAGCATTGATTTCATCATTTCATTGACCATAGCTTCCCTTGCATCTGAATGGTTTCTTCTGATGTACAAATCAGAAACTTGAGGAAGAAGTGAAGACTTCTCATGCTCTGTTGTTAGGCTTTTGGGGAGCCTAAGTAATGGCCTGAGCCTTAGGCACTTTAGCCAGTTATATTTGAAGGATGGTTTCTGAATCTTTTAAGAAAAAACTAACCTAATCTCAGTTGAGTAGGGCCTTAGAAATTGCTTCTAGCCACTCTGGGGAAACTTGGCTTCTCTATGACTTCATGTAGGTATCTTAACCAGAAATAATAATCATGTTTTCAGTGAATATTCTTAGACCTGAGAAATGATAGTTTTAAAAACTATATTCCTAATACAATTTCAGTAGTAGTAATAATAATAATCATAAAAAGATGATGTTGATAACTAACTTTTATATAGTGCTTATTGACCAGCATTGTGCTAAAGCATTTTGCAGTTATGATCTCATTTGAAATCCTTAGGAAACTCTAAGAAGTAAGTGTTATTATTATCCTCATTTTACAAATGAGAAACTGAGGTAAACAAGTTAAATGACTTTACCTATGGTTCCCCAGCTAGTAAATGTCCAAGACTGGATTTGAACTTTGATCTTTCTAAGTCTAAACCCAGCACTCCATCCACTGTGCCACCTAGTTGCCTATTTTCCACTCTCTCACCATCTGCAAAGTTATAGGTTTAATTTAGTTTAATATAGCTAATATTTGATGGGGGGGGGAGACAATGTAAAATACATTTGAATATAGACACTAGCATTCATTTCAAAATATAAAATATAGGCAAAAATAGTTTCTCTTTTCTCAGTGTTAAAGTCTCAGATGTGTCTTTTACTCTTTCTTTAAGCTTAGCTTTGCTATTAACTGCTTTGTGATCTTGAGTAAGTTAGTTCTCTGTGGTGCCCTTTTTCTTCTTCTGCAAAATGAGATTTGATTAGGTGGTCTCTAGGAATTTCTTGAACCAGTAAAAATTTCATAGTTATCAAATCTTTAAATTATGCATGACCTTTTTTTCCTGATCCATTATTGCATTTAATCTCTTATCCACATTTCCATTTTCATCTCTCTCTCCCTCCCTTTTCACATAAAGGAGGATCACATAGGTGATTTGAACTTCTAGGTGTCTATCTCTAGAGACAGCTCCCATAAACACTTAAACACTTGTTCAGCCTTTTAGGCAGCTTTCCTTTTTCTCGGGGGAAAACAAAGCTAAACCAATACTGCCTTGATTATCCTGGGGATGACTCACTTGGGATTTATATTCCTATCCTGCTCAACATGGAATTGCTTCAATCTATAGACATCACTGAGAAATGCTACAAACTTGGGTTTCATAAATTCCCTGCTCATTTGCTCAAAGATAAATGGAGGCAATGTTTTTTCCCATAAAGAAATATTCAACTTAGATTTTGGCATATATCCTTTCCCTTACAAAGTAACATGAATAGCCTCTTCTGACCAGAAGAACATTGTACACACTAACAACAATATTGTATGATGATCTATTGTGAAAATACTATCTACCTCCAGAGAAAGAACTGTTGGATGCAGAATGCAGATCAAAACATGCTTTCTTTTCACTATTCTTTCTTAGTGAGTTTTTTGTGTTTTGATGTGTCTTCTTCCATGACATGACTAATATGGAAATACAGTCTTAGGGAGAGAAAGAATTTGAAATTCAATTTTAGAAAAATGTTAAATTTTTTCTTTAAATGGAATTGCAGAAAAATAAAATATTGAAAAATTTTTGGAAAAGGAACCTCTTCTGAACCTCCTATGCCTCTGGCATCAGATACCAAAGAAGCCCCTTCATGTTCCTATATTTATGTGTCGTTTTTTTTTTAATGGATCTCACTGTGAGTGGAGACAAGAGTGAAATAATTTCTTCTTTTCTCAGAGTGCTTAGTTTTTTAGTTGTCAACCATTTATTATAGGCACCAAGGCACTGTATTAACTTCTGGAGGAAAAAAGAGGACAAAAACAGTCCCTGCCCTCAAGGAGCTTGCAATAAGATCTAACTACAATCAACCATGTTCAAAAAAGTTACATGTATACCATAAATTGCAGATAATCTCAGAGGGAAGGCACTAAAGTTAAGAGAAGACCGTTAAAGGCTTCTTTCAGAAAGTGGAATTTTAACCTGGTACTTGAAGGAAGACAGTGAAACAGATGAGAAAGAAGAGCATTCCAAGCTGTAGGAACAGCCAGTAAGTGAAAAGAGAATTGGAAAGTTGAATATATAAACAACAGCAAGGAAAGTGGAGTCACAAGTTCAGAATATATGGGAAAGGTGTAAGGTATGAGGACAGGAAAGAGAAAGAGGTCAGATTATGAAGGGCTTTAAAAACTGTCTAGAATTAGCTGCTATCTTGGGGAAAGGGAAGATTTAGAGCTGAAAATAGGACCTGGTGATTTTCTGGGGACCATACAAATTATATGAGGCAATCAGTATTTGAACCTTGAATTTCTTGATTCTAAACCCAGCATTCTTTTCACTTCACAATTTAGATTTGCTCTCCTTGAATGAACTGCCTTGTGGATATAATGAGCTTCCTTTTACTGAAAGTACATTAGTGGAAACAAGATGACAATGTTGGGGGGTAATGAGCTTCCATTTACTAGAAGTATATTAGCAAAGGCCAGATGACAATGTTGGGGGGAGAATCTTATTGGAAGAAGTTCTTGTGCAGACAAAGCAACATTTTTTTCTCACTGAGTCAATTAAAAGCTAACCTTTGGGAAATTATTAAAGTGCCACTGGTTATATTTTCCATTTTTATTCAGGCTTGAATAAAATGAGACTTTTAGGTCTTAGATTTTGTTAATTTACACCAGTAGCTGAAGCCTGGAGCACACACATTTATCAGGAAGAAAGTCAATATTTAGGATAAGAATGTACAGTTTGTGGACTCTATAGTAATTATACTTCTTGGATTTATCGTTTAACTATTGCTCATTTGAGGGTATGTCAAAATTTTAAACCTGAGTGTCTTGCTCTATATTTTTTAGCGTAGACTGAACCTTTAAACCCACAAGTCCTGAAAAGTTATTATCTTGTAATGTAGTACCTAATTTTATTTGACAGTTCCTTGGTTTATAACTCATGTGAAGACTGGTGACAACACATACATTTATAGGCAATTAATTATTTCATTTTAGTTGTCTCCATTAGAGTCTTGCCCTTCTTGATTTATTGTGGAGGCATAATCATGCTTCTGTAGTTAAGATGATGTCAACAATTCATTGTAAACCCTTATCTTGAGAATTTTAAAATGATAATACAAATCTATTTGGTGTTGACAACTGCCATCATTTTTTCCTTAGCAGGATTTTCTTCCTAGAAAAATTGCCTGCCTGCTTTCATGACAGGCAATTTTTTAAAAGCTGCTGCTGTGGTTTCTGGGGTGTGTGTGTGTGTGTGTGTGTGTGTGTGTGTGTGTGTGTATAACAGTAAATATTCACATGTAAAAATAATCCTCCTATGTATTTCGCCTACTAAAGTCAGAAACATTTCCTAGATTCTTTAGTATAATAGAAATGAAAGAGAGTCTTTTGTTGTTGTTCAGTTGTTTTTGTCATGTCCAATACCTCATGATCCTGTTCAGGGTTTTGTTGGCAAAGATACTAGAGTCCTTTGCCATTTCCTTTCCAGCTCATTTTACAAATGAGGAAACTGAGACAATGAGATTAAGTGGCTTGCCCAGAGTCACACAGCTAAGAATTATCTGAGGACAGATTTGAACTCAGGAAGACTCCTCCTCCTGTCTCCAGGCCCAGCACTAAAAAGTAGAGAGGAAACATGGTTTTGTGATAGTAGAATTGGGCATAGAGTCAAAAGATCTGAGTTCACATATTATTTAGATTATGAAAAAGTCATAACCTTACAGGTTACGTTACATAGTTAATCAGAGAAAATACTCTATAAACCTTAAATTATTACATAAATGAACAGTAGTAAACTTTGGCTACTAATAGTAATAGCTAGCATTTATAACACTTTAAGATTTACAAATTGCTTTACAAAGTAATTTTATCCTTATAATTACTCTGTAAGCTAGATTATTGTCCCCATTTTACAGATGAGGAAATTGAGGCAGACAGAGGCTAAGTGACTTGCCCAGGGTCACAAAGTACTTGTATTTTTTGAGACCATATTTCAACTCAGGTTTTCCTAAGTTCAAATGTAATACTTTTATCTACTTGCCTGCTTCTAAATAATTGTTATTATCAGTGAACCAGTTTAGACTCAAGTGGGGTTTCAGAATTCTGTTGAGTTTGTAGTACATTGGTGGGCCCATGCTCAAATTTCTTCATCTGTAAAATGGCAGGATCAGGGCTAGGGTGAGGAATGATAGGGTAGATGGGTCCCTGTGCACTCTTCCAACTTTATGTCTATGTTTTTCATCCTAGTCAAGTAGAACTTACCCAGGCTAATGATCTTCTGATATAGATTTTAAGAACCCAGAGTCATTTCTTCATAACAAAAAGGCATAAAATCAAACATAATGGAGATTTAGGAGACTTTACACAAATGAACCCTTGATCTCCTCAGTGTGGGCATTAATACGGATAACTCTATCCTCATTGTCTTACTCTCTATGGTTCTTATCCTTCAAGCCCTCCACAGAGAATGTTCCTAGCTTGCTTGACACAATCTTTATATTTTGTAGCTACTAGTATTACTTTCTTACCTCTTGTTTTTGAATCACAATGAACCCATCTTTTTTTCTTTTATTATACATTTCAAACATTTACATTTATAATGATGGCAGTTGTCAACAAGAAATAGATTTGTATTATTTTAAAATTTTGAAGATAAAAGTTTATAAGTAGTTGTTGACATCATATTAACTCTAGAAGTACAAATGTGTCACCACAATAAATCAAAAAAGGGCAAGACTCAATGTAGATAATACTAAGGAATATGAAATAATGATTGCCTATAAACATGTATATAAGTTGTCACTAGCCTTCACCCAAGTTAGAAACTAAGAACTGCTGAAATTCAAATTTGAAACTTCAGGAAAGATGAACATTTCTACATTTCATGTAGAGTAAGACGAAAATGTAGCTTATATATGAACCTGTGGACTTCTGTCATATTCATGTCCCCTTACTCCATATGGCTTGGGATTTCCCCCTCTCTGTAGAATTCAGATTTTCCTTCCCTCTGTATGATTCAAATCTCTATTCCCTTGCCTTCTTTTCCAGTCATATGCTTTTTAGATGATATCTCTTACATCTCTCTTCGTGACTAAGTCATTGAGTTATAATTCCTAAGTTAGAAGTGGCATCTATGCAAAAAAACTATACTAATAGTTTATGTAGTGCTTCCTTGTTTAAAACTACATTATACTTTTTAAAAATGTTTCAAGAGAGGTAGTCAGTTTTATAAGTGGAAAAACTGAGATGTTTAAGATATTAGGTGATGGTGTCATGGCTAATAAATAAAGGAATTTATACTTGAATCTTGATGTTTATGTTCTTACTCCACTATTCTGTCCAGTACACAGGCAAACAAGGAAATAATATGCCTTGCCTTGTGTTAAGTTAAATTAACTGTATACATGTAACTTATTTTAAAGCCATTCCTCATTCTGTGGAAAATAAATCATATACTTTAGAATTCTGGTCAATGCAATGTCCCTTATTGCAGAAAGTAAATAAACATTTAGTAAGCACCTACTATGTAGCAGACGCTATGCTAAGTGCTGGGGATACAAGGAAAGGCAAAAGATAGTCTCTGATTTTGAGGTGCTCACAATCTAATGGAGGAGACAATATGCAAACTACTGTGTACAGAAAAACTATATACAAGATAAAATTAGAGATAATCAGCAGAGAGAAGACACTAGAATTAAGAGGGATTGGTGGGAAAGCTAAATGGCTCAGTGGATACAGAGCCAAGCCTGGAGTGGGAAGGACCTGGGTTCAAATGTGGCTTCAGGTACTTCCTAGCTGTGTGACCCTGGTCAAGTCACTTAACCCAATTTGCCTAGCCCTTGCCCCTCTGTCTCAGAGTTGCTACTAAGATGGAAAACATGCGTTTTTTAATTTAAAATTTAAAAAAAAAAAGGAATTGGGAACAACTTTCTATAGAAAGCTAGAGAAAGGATGATGACTTAAGATGTAGGATGAGATAACATTATTGGATATGACCAATGCAGGAACTGGTTTTGCTCAACTGTCTGTAATTGATTTTGCTTGACTATCCATATTTGTTTCAAGATGTTTGTTTTTCTTTTATTTTTCAGTTGTATGGTGATAGAGGATATAAATGCTCATTAAATTAAAAAAATTAAAACTAAAGGTTACATTAAAAAAGTAGATTTGTTGATAAGTGTGAACTACATTTTGACTATATCATTTGAGTCTTATATTGTGGTCTAAAACCTAATAAGATAATTTGCCTTTTTAGATTAGATAATTGACCCTTTTTATCAGTTGCCATGTCTTTAGAAGAGAAGGGATAGGGAGTCTTTAGAAGAGAAGGGATAGGAAGGGACTGGGTTTATGAATTCACTGGTATGAAAAACTCCTGGGTAAGGAAATTGTTGGCACCTTCTCTGCAATGTTTAGTCTTGGAAAGGGAACTAGAGGGCTTTGTGGTTCCTGACCTGCCTAGGGTAACCTAGGCAATATGTTTTGGGGATGGGACTTGAACTTAAGATCTTTTGGTTTTAGCACTAACTCTCTATCCACTACACTAAACTGCTATTAATAAAAAAGAAACTCAGGTCATTTCTCTTATATTTTAGTTTGTGCTGTTAAATGAGAGATCCTTAGACTAGAAGCTTCTAAATATATAAAATAACAAAATGGTTTTCAGCAAGATCATAATGAGTTAGGGAAAAGATAAATAGTAATGGTCTGAAAAAAATAGGAAAAAAATATTGACTTTTCAGACCCACAGTACTTCCTTTGAGCCTCTTCTATTATATAAATCCATTTCTGGCATGTTATCTAACTTTATTCCAGGAAACCCTATTGTTTTGCTTGTTTCCATTTCATGGAACTTCTTTTCCCTAAGCTCAAGGACATTTTAGATGATGGTTTATCCATAATACCCTAAGGTATCAGTTTCTGTGTATTAAAGACTCAAAGGAAAACAGTCATTTGTCTCTGCCCTTCCAAAAAAACTTTAATGGGCAATTTAAAAAAAAAAAACTTATTTAAAGACTTCTTTAATGGGATTCAGCCTATTGAGTCACAATCTAGCTCTGTCTCAGAAGTCTTTCTAAACTGAAAAGCAAATGAATATAAATCTAAGCCACCTTTTATCAACATCTGTTAAGGATCCTTATATGTATATTTATATTACATTTAATTCAGTAAACATTTATTAAATACCTACTGCATACCAGACATTGTGATAAGAGCCAGGAATACAAAACTAGCAAAACTCAGTCACTGCCTTATAGGAGTTTACAATCTAAATAGAGGAGACAATATGCCAACACATACATATATATATATATATAATATAAAACAAACTATGTACAGAATAAATAGGAAATAATTAACAAAAGGAAGATACTAAAATTAAGGGGAGTTAGAGAGGTGGCTAAGTGGCTCATTGGAATCCAGTGCTAAGCCTGGAGGACCTAGGTTAAAATCTGGCCTCAGACACTTTCTAGCTGTGTAACCCTGGGCAATTCCCTTAGTTTGGCTAGCCCTCACCCTTCTATCTTAGAGTTGTTATTAGGACAGAAAGTAAGGGTTTCAGAAAAATTAAAAAAAAAGAAGGGTTAAGGAATGCTTCCTATAGCAGGTAGGATTTTAGTTGGAACTCAAAGGAAGTCAATATTCAGGAGAAGAGATTTTTTTCAGGCATGGGGGTCAGCCAAAAAGAAGGCCAGGGAGCAGAGGGTTGGAGTATCTCATTCATGGAAGTCAGGAAGCCAGTGTCAGTGGATTGAACAATATGTATTCATAGTAAGGTATCAAGAGACTGGCAAGAAGCTTAGGTTATGAAGGACTTTGAATGTTGAATAAAGAATTTTGTATTTGTACCTGGAGACAATGAGAAGCCACTGAAGTTTATTGAGTAGGAGGGTAAGGGTTACATGATCAGATTTGAATTTTAGGAAGAATCCCCTTGAGGGACTGGGAGAATGATGTTGTTCTTTACAGTAACAGGAAAGTCATGTTGTGAGGGTTATTTAGCAATTAATTTAGTATTAGTTTTGGACCTAGCAGGAAGGGCTGGAGAATTCCAAGATGGAATGAAGGAGCAGGAAGTGGGGCTTGTGCTCTGAGAGAGACTCCATTAGTGGTTGGAACATAACTGTTGCTAACCCTGGAAGATCTCAGAGTTAGGGAAAAACTGCATCCAGATTCCCTGGGATCCTGAGTGGTGGAGGCTTTCAGCAAGTGGACAAGACCTGCAGAGCTTCACCAAGTGGGGAAGTGGTTTGGGATCTGGTGGACAGTTTTGCAAACTCACTCTCCCTACATGGTACCTTGGATCACCTGGTGGAGTTGGCTCTTGGCATCCTGTGACCATCCTTGGATTACTGTGAGACCCCAATTGAAAGCCACCCTCAGGCCCTTTAGCTGAGCTCACCAAACCTGGCTGGAACCAGGTTTGGAGGAGTCTTCCCTGTGACTTCAGTACTGCTTCCTTTGGGCCCTGCCTGGCTTAGGTCAATAGAATAGTGTAGTCAAATCCTTCCCCTGCCCCTGTGGTTTGCCCTTAGGTTTCAAGTATAGAATCCCTTATTCCCATCCTTTTTTTATTGTTTCCCTCAATTAAACTGATATAAACTTTTACCTGTTGCCTGCTGGTTCCATAGGCCCTGGCCTAACTGCCATTCCTATTGACAGTTAACAGCTTGGCAGTAAACCCTGGTCTCCCTATCCTGGTTGGTCCTGTCTCTCCTTCAACCCAGTGTGAACCCACAAACCATTTAGATTATATTTTAATAATAATAGTTAACATCCCTGGTGCCTCACCATTATAGTTTGTCACTCCCAGATGGCTGGGTAACAGAGAGACAGACAGGAAGTGTTCTCTTGGGCTGCCAGAGCCACACAGGAAAGTGAGAAGATCCGAACATTCCATGAGAGGTTCAGCCATTGGTTGTGAGCTGCTCAGAACTGCTCAGCCCCCACCCCAGGTCATTCATAGAATCTCTGTGGGAAGACAAAATACTATCAGGCCTGGAGTAGCCCCAGAGAAAGGGTTTTTTTTTTTTTTTTTTTTTTTACCATTTTTAAAAATAATAATAGTTAACATCCCTGGTGCCTCACCATTACAGGCAGGAGAGAGGGTTTTAAGGGAAAGACAATTAGTTCTACTTTGGACAAGTCTTTAAAATGTCTACTGAACACCTACTTCAAGAGTCTGAAAGGTAGATGGGAGATGTAGGATTGGGGGTCAGCAGAGTGATTGGTACAGGAAAGGTAGTTTTTGAGTATCATTAAAAAAAAAGATGGTAATTCAATCCATGGGATCAGAGATCCCAAGTGAAATAATAGAGGGAGAAATTAGAGGACCCAGGACAGAATCCTGAGTGACACCTATAGTTAGAAGGCCTGATCTGGAGGAGAATCCTGCAAAAGAGGCCAAGAAAGAGCAGCCTTATAGGGAGTGGGTTTTCCCCCCCTCATTCTGATATTTTATTATAAACTAACAGGAAGGAAAGAAAACACAAAGCAGCATTCTTTTCCTCCCCACTTTACCCTGCCACTTCCCTCCACCAACTTCCCCAACAATTTCTGTTTTCATGAAAACCTAAAGAGGAGAGTCTCAAGGAGAGAGTGATTAATAACATTAAAGGCTGCAGAGAGGTCAAGAAGAATGAGGATTGAGTAGAGACCTTTGGATTTGGTAACTAAGAAAGGGATCATTAGTGATTTTGGAGAAGATAGTTGTGGTGGAATGATAAAGTTAGAAACAGGATTGTAAAAGATTAAAAAAAAAGAATGAGAAGAGAGAAAGAGGTACCTATTGTAGATGACTTTTCCAAGGAATTTAGCTACAAAGGGTAGAAGAGATTAAAATAGAAAATAGATGATAGAGGAGATGGAAAAATCAAGTGAGAGGGTTTTTTTAGGATAGGAAAGATATGGGCATGTTTATATAATGTAAGAAATGAGCCAGTAGAGAGGGAGATTGAAAATAAGTGATAAAGGGGAAATAACAGAGGAGGCAACCTGTTGAATATGAGATGGTATAACTAGGTAGAAGGATAAAGAGTAAGGCCACTTCATAATATGAAACAGATTCTTTCTTTACTGTTATTGTGTTCACCCTCAATCTTAAATATCTTAGGTGAAAAAAAAAGATAACCTTTAATCTCATTTAGAACCATGCATTTAATAACACCTCACTTTAGTTACAGCTTTCAGGTTATATAGCTATAAGTTAAATTTTTCATGTCCATTGTCACATTTTGCCAGTTGTCATTAGAAGTGAAATAGTACTTGACAATTTATAGGCAATTCAATTCAATAAACATTTGTTAAGCACCTAAGTTTCATGATCTTGTTCAGGAGATAGGAACCAAAAACCTTCCAAAGAAAAAAGAAGGGCAAGAAAGAAAAATGCTTTACAAATTGCTAAGGAAAGAGAAAGGTAAAGGAGAAAGAGAAAGATATACCAAACCAAATGAGGGATTCCAGAAAATATCAAGGAAAGATAAGATTCTCTTAAGTGAGCAATGCAAAGAAATAGAAAAAAAAACCAACAGAATGAGAAAGACAAGAGCTCTCTTTAGGAAAACTGAAGATAGTAAGGGAATGTTTCATGAAAATTGAACATAATAAAAGGCAAAAATGGTAGAGGTTTAACAGAAATAGAAGAGATTATGAAGGGACAAGAATATACAGAACTATACAAGAAAGACCTTAATATCAACTATGACCACAATGGTGTTAGTACTGATCTAGGCCCATACATCCTGGAGAATAAAGTCCAGTGGGCCTTAGGAAGCACTGCTAACAAAAAGGCTAGTAAAGAAATTCCATCTGAGCTATTTAAAATACTAATACTAAAATGTGATGATGTTATAATGTTGCACTTAATATACCATCATATTTGGAAAACTTAACAGTGGCCACTGGATTGGAAAAGGTCAGTTTATATCCCAATCTAAAAAAGGGCAGTGCCAAATATTCAAATTGATGAACAATTATAATAATTTTACATTCCAGAAAGGTTATGCTTAAGATTTTGCAAGATAGGCTTTACCAATATGTGAACTGAGAATTTTCAGAAGTGCAGGCTTTTTTTCAAAAAGAGAAAAGAACTAGATACCAAATTGCCAACATTCATTGGATTATGGAGAAAGCAAGGGAGTTCTAGACAAATATCTATTTCTGTTTCACTGATGACAAGTCTTTGTGTAGATCACAACAAAATGTGGCAAGTACCCAAAGAGATGGGAGTGCCAAATCATCTTACTTATCTCCTGAGGAAATCACTATGTGGGCCATGAAGTAACAGTTAAAACCAAATGGTTCAAGATTAGGGAAGAAGTATGATAAACGATATAGTGTCACCTTATTTTAGCTTATATGCAGAGTACATCATGCAAAATTCCAAACTGGACAAAGCAAAAGCCAGAATTAAGGCTGCCAGGAGAAATATCAGTAATCTCAGATATGTCAAGGATAGCCTCTTGATCAGGGTGAAAGAGGATAGTGTAAAAAGTGGCTTGAAGCTTAACATTCAAAAAACTAAAGATCTTGAAAATTATCCCATCACTTCCTAACAAAAAAAAAAAATGGAGAAGAAATGGAAGCAGTGATATGGTCCATGAGATCATGAAGAGTCAGAAACAACTTATCGATAACAACAATGCACCAGTCAATTTCTGCTCTAAAATTGTTAATTATCTATCTGGAGAAGACTATAAAAACAAAGCTGAAAAGAGATATGGTGGAGGAGCACCAGCAGGTATGTAGTTCGCTGGAGTCAAACTGCGAAGGAGCTATTGATGGAAAATGGAGTTAACCAGGAAGGTTGTGAGCCTTCTATGAAGGAAGACTTTGGGAGGAGTTTAGTGCTCTGTCCTCTAGCCCTTCAGCTAGAGAAGAGAGGCAACAGAGGGTGAATTGAGAGTGTGCTCAGTGCCAAAACATGAGTCAGTCTTCCTGGTGATGAGATTTCAGATAATCAGCTTATCCTAAGGAGGGCATATAGAATATTGGAATTAAGCCAAGTAGAGTTGCTTTTGATAGGTACAAGGATAGCTGCAAGTATTGTCATCTCAAATATACTGAACAATTCAAGTCAATAAACATTTATTAAGCATCCCCTACTGTATGCAGGCATTGGACTAAAGTTTGGGATATGAAAAAAGGAGGGGAAACCATCTCTTCTCTCAAATTCTAAAGACACTCAAATTCAGAGTTCAAATATTTGCCTTTTGTTAGTTTGTAAGCAGTAATGCTTTGGCTTGAATCCAGATCTTTATATTCTGTATTTCCAATGCTATTTCCATTCCTCCATGCTACCCAGCTTACAGTAGTGACATCAAAATAAAAAAAATTCAGAAGAGTTAATTTTTCCCTATACTTTTAGTTCTTAATATAAGAGACTTGAATCTTTGTCTTCACTTCGAAAATGAATTCTATCTGTGTGATCTCAGTAATGCTTAGCTGCCAGACAAAATAGAAACACTCTACAATGGAAGTAAGAGCTTGTCTCAAAGTAGCAGTCCAGAACTTGGCAGATATACAAGAGAGCCTCAGATTCTGTTCAGAATGTCAGGAAAAAAAGACCTTGTGAGAAAGCCATTCTGTAATGTTTCTGTACTGAGTTAAGGAGGGAATAGTTGAGATTCTCTTAGAAGGCATCTAGGTTGTGCAGTGGATAGAGTGCTAGGCCTAGAGCCAGAGAAACCCAATTTCAAATCTGACCTCAGACACTAGCAGGATGACCCTACGCAAGTCATTTAACCTCTATTTATCTCAGTATTTTCACCTGTAGCATGAGAATAATAATAGCACCTACCTCAAAGGGGATCAAAAGAGTTAATATTCATTGTGCTTTACACAGTGCCTGGTACATAGTAGGTACTTAAAAATACTTGTATCCCTCCCCTCTTATTCTATTTTGGCAAAACAAAGTGAAAAATTAAACCACTAAAAATGATCACCTCACACATAATCATATTTAGCCAACTGTGGCACTTTCTTAAGTATAAATGCAGTTTTTAGTCATATCCTAGAATATAGAAACTGAAAGCAACTTTGGAGATCCACCATCTAGTCCAACACACTCATTTTTTCAAACTAGGAAAACAAAATGCATTATCTAAGATCAAATAGCCTATACTCTCCTAATTCTCTTATATTCTTTCCATTGCAGACATGCCTCCTATATCCAGTAATTTTCTTTCTTGTGGTACAGTGCTGGAAAAAGTGAGGAATAAAATGCTGCCTGGCTTACTCCTGTCATTTCTCCTTATTGATGGTCTTTGATTTTATTCTTGTCATTTTTTTAATCTGTTTTTCTTTTACCCATATTATTATTATTTATTATTATTATTATTACTATTGACTCCCAGAGGAGCATAGGGCTGCAACCATCTCACGCCAACGGACTCTGTTCTGGGCAATTTCCCCCAACTGGCCCATGTCACTCCGACGGTCCCTGTCTCATTCTCGGTGTATCTTCGCCAAGTCTGTTTTGTTGTCCTCCGATTTTCATAGCGTCCTGACTGATGGGACACCGAACTGTTCCCCCCCAGAGTCTGGCATTGGAGATCCCCTCAGGCCCTCCAATGTCCAAGATGTGATGCAGGCACCCAACAACAAAGACCTGGAGTTTGTTGGCTTTTGCCGGCACGCATCATGGACTCTGTTGGAGAGCAATCTTCCAGACTAGGCGATCATTGGTTTTGTTGGTTTAATGAGGTTGCCGTTTCTGTAGCAAGTAAGATTTTTACGGGGTGAGGTTGCTAGCCTCGCGCCCAACCCTCCTCCTTTTTCAGCCGGGCTTGGGACCGTCCTTGGCGGAGGTTTTTTTACCCATATAGAATCCATTAAAGGTCTCTGGTAATAAAGATAAGGGATTCAGCAAAACCAATAGATGCATTAAGTACACCTGGTAGCGCGTACCCATCCTTCAGTCCGTAAGCTCTCTGCCTTTCTGCTGAGAGGAGAGAAGGGTATTTCATCATCACTTCTTTGGATTTGTAATTGCTTATTACAATGTAGTAGAGTTCAGCCTTAAATATAATTGCGAAATAGTTACAGAGGAGTCCAGGTCTCAACTATGTATTATATTTAAAAAGAATGTCAGATCAAAAATGATTAGAAAACCTAAAGAGAAATTATAGTTTCATTTTTTTTTAAGGCCAAGGCAAATACAGGTAAAAATGCCTCTAGCTTCCTAGCTTGCACAAGAGATGCTCCAGGGGCACCTAAAGCCTATATCTGCATTCAGAGAGAGAATAGACCTGAAAAAGTAATTGGAAACTTACTGTGTTCTGACCAGTGCACATATTCAAGAACCAAAATAGAAGATGCCAAACAGAAGAAAAGTGAAGATTTACAAAAAAATCGTTTTAATATTTTTTCTCCCCCATTCAAAGACAATTGACTGAAATCCCAGATGTGTTCATAAAGGTTGTAGAAGAGGCCCCAGAAAGAACAAAAATGGCAAAAACAACAGGGTTCAATCAAATTCATCTAGGCCATGCAATTGTGAGGGTGTCGAAGGACCTGTATATGAGATAACCTGAAGGAGTAGGAGTTATTAAAGGTATAGATAAAAAGTCAAACCTTTTTAATGGTTAAAAAAAAAGTAACCAAGAGAGCATCAGTAACCACTGACCTACATATTCTTACTTTCCCATCCATACAAAATCTTTTTATTTTTATTTTTATTCATCTATGCATGAATCTAGGACAGTGATTCTTAACTTGTGAAGACCATAGGATAAATTTCTATGAATAGATTTCAGGGAATTCTTGGATGCCAGGGGGAGAGAATGACATCTTTATTTTTACTAATGCAGCATTTCTTTCCATTTTAAAAATAAAAACAAACAACAACATTCTGAGAAAGATTCTGTAATAATACTGATATCTACCAGGATTTTCTGATGCCTTTCCTTAACTCCATCATAAATTATATCCATGTTTCCCCAAGTCCCCCAATGGACCCAATAGAACAGTGGTTCCAAAGCTTTTTTGGCCTACTGCCCCCTTTCCAGAAAAAATATTACTTAGCCCCCTGGAAATTAATTTTTTAAAAATTTTAATAGCAATTAATAAGAAAGATAAATGCACTTGTGGCCATCACTGCTCCCTCCCACCCCGATCGCTACAGCATCCACCAGGGGGCAGTAGCGCCCACTTTGGGAATCACTGCAATAGAAGTTTAGCTTTCCTTAAGAGATGGTAAATTGAATGTATCATTGGAACAGCTCATACGGACATTGAATTGGGCCCAGAGATGAATGGGAGTAAGAAAATGAATTGAATTGTTTTAGGGAAATTGTAAAGCTTGTTATTCATCCCAAGCTTTCCACGAAAGCAAAGGCTTATTTTTTCAATATTAACCTTTTACCAGTGCTTCTATTTGGCAGCAAGAAATAGAATACAGCTGCCTTCCAGGAACTAGAAATGAGCACTTTATAGGGGGCAATGGAAAAGTACAAGATGGACATGAGCAGGTTGCAATGTAATAAAAAGAAATAACAAAAAAAAAGGTGGAAAAGATTTCATCAGCACATTTTATGATAGGAAGAGAAGATGGATCATGTGGCAAGACCAAGAATTATGGCAGACAGTCAGAAGGCTCCACTTCTATCCTCACAATGATAGGAGAAACTCTTCTGCTACCTACTTAGATAAAACCATAGATCTTCTTGGAATAGAAAAGTTTTTATGTTGACATTAGGGGAAATATATGTTTGTATGTTCATATATATGACCATTATCCACTTACACTCCTTTCTTTAACCTTTCTACATAACAGGAATTTTTCTCCTCCAGTTTCAAGGGCTTTTTAACTGAGTGGAGCGGACCTTTATTTGTAGTATTACTGAGATTCCAGCATTGATGATATAACAAAATACACATCCATTTAAATTTGTTTAAAGTCTTTGGGTTAAACTTTTCTAATTTTTGCATCCTCATATGTTGCTTTAGGTGATCTTCTCTGAGATGTTTAAGAATCTTAAAATGTTTATTCTTGGTAAATCCTGATTGTCATATACACGAACACTCATACAACCAAATTCCTTTTATGTTTCACATGATTTTTTTTATAACTACAGTTTGCATTTAGTCTGTTGCACTTTGTAAACAAATAATAAGAAAGTAATGCAGCTAGGCGATGTAGTAGATAGGATGCCAGGTCTAGAGTCAGGAAGAACTGAATTTAAATGCAGACTCAGATATTTGCTTACAGTGGGATGCTGGGCAGGTTATTTAGTCTCTGCTTGCCTTAGTTTCCTTATCTGTTAAATGAGGACAGTAATAGCAACTACCTCCTAGGGTTGTGAAGATATAATGATCTAAGGAGATAATATTTGTAAAGCATTTAGAATAGTGCCTGGTACATCGTAATTGACATGTATAAATATCATATATCACATACTTATAGAATTTCTATCATCAATTTGAGAAACTCATATTTGAATCTTGACATTAATTGTGTGACTTTGGGTAAGAATTTCAGGGGTGTGGCATAGGAATTTTGATGGGAAATTTTTAATTTTTATGTATTTTTTCACTTCATACTGAAAGTTAGCATTTATTTTACTTTTGAATTTTTTTAAAGAAATGTTCCAAGGTAAAGTTCATAGGCTTTACAAGGTGGTCAGAGAGATCCATGATATACATAATATACTCCTACCCACCCCCAATCCAAACAAACAAAAAAAGTTAAGAATTTATACCTAAAGTATAACAAATTCTCTGTTAATCTCTTTAAATCATCTCTATTTTTAGCATTGCCTTATTTGAAATCATAATTTTCCCTTGCTTTTTTGAGTTCACCTGAGGCTCATATTGTAACACAATTTTTGTTTCAACCATTTCTTGTAAACAATGTAATTGGATTGCTTTCTTATTCATTCTGCTATCTTTATCTTTTTGGGGGGACAAGTTTTTCCTGTTCCCATTCATAATTACAGTTAAGTTTGTATTTTCCCCATCACATCCAAGTACTCTTTTCCCTTCTTTATCCTCTCTCTTGTCTTTATAGGGGCAAAGTGGTAAAAAAGAATAAATGTCATCAACATTAGCAAACTATAATTGAAGCAGTTTATTCTCACTCCTCTGTCCTTCCTTTCCTTGTCTACTTCATATACCGATCATACTTTTCTTATGTTTTCTTTCTCTCATTTTGTATAATACTTTTATGATCCATCCTCAGAAGGTAAAGTTGATTTTGCTTTTAACTATTCACTTTCCTTCTCCTGACTCTGTCATCTTCTCTCTTCTTGTTTTTCAGATTAGTTTTATTTATTTCTATGCCAAACTCCTTGTGTTGTTTGTGTGTTTAATTCTTCTTTGCCTGGTTCACATAAGAGCCCATTTCCTGAGATTTTTTTTCTCCCTCTATTCACTTCTCCATGTTTGCATAGTACTCTCTCAGCTTGCAATCACTGGGGCACAAAAAGGCAAAGTTCTCCCACTTTTTCCTCCCTAATCTATTCCTTTTCCTCTCTTAAAACATAGCAGCTAGGTGGCTTAGTGGATTGAGAGCCAGGCTTAAAATCAGGAGGTCCTGAGTTCAAATCTGGACTCAGATACTTCCTAGCTATGTGACCCTGGGCAAGTCACTTAACCCCCATTACCAAGCCCTTATTGCTCTTCTGTCTCAGAACTGATTCTTCATATTGAGTCCAAGACAGAAGGTAAGGGCTTTGAAAAAAAAAAATCATACCATATAAGACAAATCCATCCCCAGCCCTTTTATTTATTTTTTTACTTTAATCTCTGTGATCCCAGAAAACACTGAGATTCTAAGTTGATGCTTTGCAGCTTAGATACCACTGCCACTGCAGTTTGAATTGGGTGCTTAAGAATAGGTCATTTTCTCTACTAGAATTCCTGGTTTATGAGTGTCTTCTCATGGCCCCAAATGAATTTCCTTCTCTGTCTTCTTTTCCTCCCATCCATCAGTAGGTGACTCCCTTCTCTCTGCTCTGGAGGGCTCCATTATTTCCCAAGTCAAAGTATATGACTTTGGCTCAGGCTGACCTAGTTTTAGAGCCTCACAAGTTGGCTTCAGGCCTCTGCGTGGATCCCTGGCACACAAGCTGCCCAAGCACTGTTTTTGTAGCGCTGTTGTTGGCCTGACTCAAAATTGTTCTGACAGTTCAGGGTCAAGATTGGAACAGAATGAGATTAAGAACATCCATCAGTTAGCAAAGGCGGATGGGGTGGAGGGGAGGGAGTTCTCTAGCTGAAGCAAGGAAAAGATAGCCACCACAAAAGTAGGTTTGAGTCGATGAAGCACTGCTTCCAGCATGATCTTCCAATCTGAAGCCAGAGAGGACTACTGAATGCTCAAGTATGGATTTTTTGTATTTGGGTCACCAGAAACCCATGTTAGGGTCCTAAAACAAAATTTTCAAGAAAATTAAGTTTTGAGCATGGTTTTGGCATTAAAAAAAAAAACCTTACCTTCTGTCTTAGAATCAATACTTTGTATTAGTTCTAAAGCAGGACAGTAGTAAAGGCTGTCACAATTTGGGTTGTGACAGCTAGGAAATATCTAAGGCCGGATAACCCTTCTTTGTATCTAAGTATTCTCTCAGGTGTTCTGCCACCCTAAATTGGCATAATTTAAGAGTGAAATAGATTTTGTATCCTTACAAAAGCATAGTTGGCAAGATCTGCTCTTTACAGATGATTCCTTATATTGTTCATCACTCATAGAATTCTTCCAAAACAAGGGTTTTTAACCTGGGATCTTTTAATTTGTTTTTTGTCTTTATAATTTGGTTTCCGCTGTTATCCTATATATGTTTTTTTTATGCATTTAAAAACATTATTCTGAGATAGAGACCATAGCTTTCACTGGAGTGCTAAATGGAGGTCGTGATGCAAAAGCAGATTTTAAACCCCCTCTTCTAAGCTATCTTTTTGGGAATGTGTCTTGTAATAAAAATATCTTTCAGCATGAGATATTAGAATAAGATTGGAGTCCTGTCTCTGTCATCACCTGTGATGATAGTCACTTACCTCTCTGAGCCTGAGTTTCTTCATTTGCAAACTAAGAAAATACCTACCACCCCTTTGTCACAGAGATTGTGAGCATCAAATCAGATGTGTGAAAAGTGCTTTGCAAACCTTAGATTATTATGTCATTGTCAGCTATCGTTATTAAACATTTAAAATATTCAGTCTAAGACACAAAGGGAACTTTCCAATGGAGGACCTATTGTGGACTAAAATATCAAAATTCATACTCTTGGATTACTCTACTCTCAATACTCTCTTGACAACTCGAAAATCAGAAACATGAAACAGGGTGGAAGGAGCCATAGGCAGTGAGAAGTTGGGTTTTTAAAAACTCTTATCTTCTGCTTATCAATGCTAAGTATTGGTTCCAAGACAGAAGAACAGTAAGGGCTAGACAATTAGGACCCAGGGTCACATAACTAGGAAGTATCTGAGACCAGATTTGAACTTGGAATTTCCCATCTTTGGCCTGACTCTCTCTGAGCTACCTAGTTGCCCTACAATGTTTAAAAGTTTTATAAATAAAGACATTTGATAATATATCATGGAAAACCATTCAAAATTTACTGTGGTCAAGTGGTTGGAAACCATGGATCTTCATACTGATTACTTTTCATAAATTTTCTGTTCTAGTGGTAGAACAGAAATCAAGAGATTTTTAGGGAGAGAATAAGGAGAACTTTAAAGTTTTCCAAGCTGCTTCTCTCTCCTAAAATTATATTTTGGCAATATATGGCTATTGTTTATTCAGGATCCTGTTATGCCTAGTCAAATTCATGGGCATGTTATTCAAATTCATAATTGTGCACCATAAATCTTACTTTCAAGTTTTTAGTAACATCATAATAAATCAAATGATCCCCTTCAGCACTATTCATTACCTTTTGTATATTTTTTGACTGCTATGCAAATCTGCAGGTCAGTAGTGGATTCAAAGTTAAGACATTTGTTTTTTCTGTTTAAAAAAAAAAGATTTGCAGAGTAATTGTACCTTGAATAGAAATTAGGAAATTGGGAGTTTTAGGGAACAAAGCTTGAGTCAAACAAAGCAGGTATTTCCAATAGGAATATGTAGCTAGATTTTGGAAGAGATCAGTTAGATGTACAAATTTAATAATTATCTATTTGCATGCTACCTCTCATCCTCCCTATATCTAACCTTTTGCTAATTCCTTTTGATTCTTCTTTGTAACATTTCTCAGATATGCCTCCATTTCTGTGCCCCACAGTGGTATAGAGCCTCATCACATCATACCTAGACTATTACAGTAGCTTTCTGGGTTTCTCTCTACCTCAAGGCTCTCAGCTGCCAAGATGATCTTCCTAAAAGGGTCTTACCGTATCACAGTCCTGTTCCGCCTCATTCAATAAACTTAATTAACCCCCTTTAGACTATGGGATCAAATATAAAATCATCTCTTTGGCAAGTAAAGCCTTTTATCACTTGGTCTACTGTTACCTTTCCAGTCTTCTTACAGATTACTTTCCTGCATATACTTTAAAATCAATACTGTGTATTGGTTCCAAGGCATAAGGGCAGTAAGGGCTAGACAATAAGAGTTAAGTGACTTCCCAGGATCACAAAGCTAGAAAGTGTCTGAGGCCAGATTTGAACCTAGGACCTCTTATCTCCAAGCCTGACTCTCTCTCTCCACTGAGCCACCTGTTGCCCCCTCCATATACTCTTATGAGTCAGGGAAACTGTCCTCCTTTGTATTCTTTGCTTATGATATTTTATCTCTTAAACTGACACATTTTCATAGAAGTAAAAGTTTTAAATTTGGGCAACTAGGTGGCATGGTAGATAGAGTGCCAAGCCTGGAGTCAGAAAGTCTTTTGAGTTCAAATTTGACCTCTGACACTTAGTAGCTGGATGACTCTGGGCAAATTGCTTAAACTTGTTGGCTTCAGTTTCCTCATCAACAAAATGAGTTGGAGAAGGAAAATGGCGAGCTACTCCACTGTTTTTACAAGAAAACCCCAAATGGGGCCATGGAGAATTGGACACAATTGAAAGGACTAAACAATATCAAATTTTTCTGGAAGACCTCTAATCCTTAAATTGCATCTACACAGCCTTTCTTGAACATCAGTATGTTTTGCTTATATGGAGATCATGCTGTTTAAAAATGTTGTTTGATTCTTTTCTAGCTTGTCTTTCACTTCCATGTATTTTCATTCTCAGTCAGTTATCTTCTGTTGTTTCTTTTGTGAGACTTGCTACCTTGGATTCACATTTTTCTGTTTTTCCAGTTATTTCTGCTATGCAGGTCATAATTTCTGCTTTCACATTTTTTTTTATTTCTTTTAAATCACCTAGGAATATCCTGCTATTTGTGGTTTGTTGTGTGCAGATGCAAAGCATGGAATCCCTGCAAAGGTACAGGGAGAGCCTCACCCAGAATTCCAGGGGACCCCCCTGGAGAACTTTGGGTGAGGGGCAGTTGAGAAGGGTTGAAGACAGTTAATTTGTGGGATTGGATGTGAGCAGATACTCTGCTTGATTCTCCTGACTAGGGGTTTCTCCTGAGAAACCATTATAGCATAAGCTAGTGATTTTTTCTCATAGGATTAGCCTATTTGTCATTACTATTCTTCATTAATATAATTATTTAGTAATTAGAGAGTAAGATATTTATCTATAGCAAGAGAGCCAGTTTTAGTTAAGTGCTTCATCCCTCCAGGGAGGAGGGGGAAGGGGGCATCAATTTAACAGTTTAGGGTCACCTTTCATTTATCCTAAACCCTTCATGGATTTATATAATTTTCCTCGTTAATTCCTAATATAACTTTTTACCTTCAAATCTATGCCTGATAATCATTTGGAATATACTTACAATTCAGTCTGAACTTCTTGATTGAATCCTGTTGGCTGCCAGTTTAAGATCTCCTCTGTCCTCAACAGTTAGATAAATAATTTCTATATATCTCCTCTAACTGACCTGAGACGAATATAAATTTAAGAAAGAAACATTATTGGGGTTTCAGCCATAACAGAAACTCACCAGAAGAATCTTATTCCTGTCTTCATTATCAACTGAAGCAGAAGCAGTTAGAGGGGGAGAGGTTTGAGAATCAGGAGTGTTTTACCCCCTCCTTTCCTCACTGTAGCCTGTCAATCTCTGGCTCTTAACTTAAAGCGCTATTTGGCCCTGAAATATTTATCTGCTTCTCCAAAGTATCTGTTATTATAATCATAACAGGTTCCATCTTCTCTTCAAAATTCAGAATTTAGTGTCTTCCTCATCAGGTATTGAATTTTTTCTTTTAGTCTTGTGATACTTATTCATAGATCTCTAATCTCTTTTCCCTGGTCTGGAGACCATTTCCCCTCCTACTATTAATATCTTCCTGCTGTGTATGCTAAAGGTCTCTGAGTTTTCATCCTCTCTAGGTAGTTAGTAACTTTTTTAAAATTTTATTTTCCTTTTTTATTCACTTTATCATTCTCTTTCCTGTGAGGGCATTTTACATGGGGGCCACATTTCGAAGCCATCTCAGCCTCCTTCCTTCCATGCTGGCCAATTCATGATTAGCCACCCCTGATTTCTGCCCCAAGTTACTCTTGGAAGGGACAGAAGTGGCTTTAGCTGGATGCAAGTACCACAGAGCTCTACAAATATCTCCTGCCCCAGTTCTCTCTTTCCCACAGTTCTCTGATCTTGCTTTGTTGTATCATAGAGTGATACAACTCTTTGCTACTGTCACAAGCCAAGCAAATTTCTGCTGTTTGGAGCTCAATGACACTAGGTTCAGGTGGGGATTGGAATACAGAGTTGAGTTCTCTTGCAAGAACATGGGCCAAATCTTGCAGCCTTGGGGAAGGGAGAGGTAGGTGGTGAGAGAGGGAAAGGACAATTGGTAAATTGATCAGAGGTTAGAGATTAGCCTTCTCTACTTTTAATTCATTGAGTTTTTACCTTATTTGGATTCTTGGTGTCCTTGTTCATGGAAATAGGTAATATTGCTTTATCTCTGGTGCAGTATTTCTGTTTTGGAGAACTTTCAGAGGTTATGAGGACTAGAGAAAAAGAGCAGAAGCAGAATACATGCATTTTCACTGATAAGTCTACTTGTTTCTGCCTCCTGGCTTCCTTGGCTTACTTCAATATCAGAAAAAATCCCACTTTCTGCAAGAAACATTTCCCCTAATCTTCCTTCTAAGATTGCCTTTTACAAATCCGATCATTGTCTTGTTTATATATTGTTTTGTTTTGTTTTTTTGCATGTTTTCTCCCTTGAGAAGATCCGAGTTCAAATTCTGCCTTAGACACGAGCTGTGTCACCCTGGGCAAGTTGCTTAACCTTTTTGCCATAGTTTCCTCAATTGTAAAGTGAGGTGATAATTGCAGGTAGCTCACAGGATTGTTGTCAGGATCAAATGATGGCATTTGGAAAGTGCTTAGTATAGTACCTGCCTCCTACTTGGTGCTATATAAATGCTCATTCCTTTTCCTTTTTCCCTTCCTCCATTAGATTGTGAGCTTCTTGATGGTGTGATGTTTTTACTTTTCTTTGCCATTTCAGGGCTTAGCATGGTGCCTTAAACATATTAAAAATGGTTGTTGATTTGTGAGCTTCTGGAAGGCAAGGACTGTTTTTTAACTCATTTCAGATCCCTAGTTCTTAGCACACCAGAGGGTGCTTAAAAATGTTACTTGACTTGTTTGTTGCATTTATATTTTTAAGACTTCTAGGATCTCATTTAACAGTTTTCACTAATGATGAGTAAATTGGGGTAAAACCTAAATTGCAGGAAAAGTAGGCTTTGATTTTCTGTTAGATGAATGTACAAGTGCAACCACTCATACCATTGTATTCAATTCTCTGATCTATTTATCCAGCCTTAAATTCTCTTTTGACCTCCAGTCTCTTATCTCTCACATTGTCCCTATTGCTATTACATTTAAGCATCTGCATAGTGCAAATAAAGTGCTGAAAACAATTAATTATTAAATTGCCAATATCCAGTGAGTTCACTAGTGACATTTTGGGCATATAGAGGGAGGGAGAAATCTTTGGGAGTCAGTGATTTGAAGCACTGAATGCTAATTCTTCATCAACCATCAGTTTTCATTTTGAATGTTTAAAACCAATTTATTTTTGAAGTGTGTTTTTATTCTCCCATCTTTTTCAGTTTTCCTCACTGAAGAGAAAGCCAATTCAGTATTAAAGCGCCACCCAAGAGCAAATGGTTTTCTGGAGGAGATAAGACAGGGAAATATTGAACGTGAATGCAAAGAAGAAGTTTGTACTTATGAAGAGGCAAGAGAAGCCTTTGAGAATGATGTGAAGACTGTAAGTATTGTAGAAGGAAAATAAAGATACTCCCTACTAGATTTGTATTTCCTCTCCATAATAGTGAATATGAGAATTCTCTATTTCAAAAATTTATGCCTTCCTGAAATGCAAACTGAGCCTGGCTTTCTGTTCCTTCATTGTGAATAAAAGCCTGTGACTTGAGCATTTCTGAGGCACCTAAAGGTGATTCTGAAAGAAAGGCAAATTTGTGTGATAGGCCCTGTATGTGGGACTCAGAAATCTTTTCCCAGCATTTCTTCAGAATCCTTCATTAGCTGAGATATATCCTCTTAAAGCCTGGAAGAAAGCCCTTATTCCCATGAATGGCTTTGCTCCTGAACATTATTATGTAATAAAACTTTCTTTGTTTTATGAAGGCAAGATTTATTCATTTTATTACAGATATCTGGCCAAGCTGATTCTTTAGAAAGTGATTTCTGATCTTTATAGGATTGAAATATGTTATAGAATTTAGCAAATGGAAGGGGAGGATATTCCTTTTTTGAGAGGTCACTATATCTAGACTTTTTCTACAGTGTCTAAATTGATATATACTTCTATAAAGCATGGTTATTGAGAGAGGACATAAGCTTAAGGGTTATGTGGGAGTCATTAGGCTGACTTTTCTTGTCTGATAAGCATCTTCCTTGTCATAGAAGTGTATAATTTGAGGAAAAGGGGAGAGAGAGTCAGAAGATTGATTCAAAGAACAGGAAAAGGATAGTTTGGGTTTTCTTTTTTTTTTAAAACCCTTACGTTTTGTCTTAGAATCAATACTGTGTATTGGTTCCAAGACAAAAGAACAGTAGGGTTTAGGCAGCGGGGGTTAAGTGACTTACCCAGGGGTCACACAGCTAGTGTCTTAGAATAGATTTGAACCTAGGACCTTCCATTTCTGTGGACCTGGCTCTCTATCCCCTGAGTCACCTCAATGCCCCAAGGATAGTTTTGTGGGTTTTTTAGTTCTAAAATATTTTATTTTCCCAATTACATTCAATAATAATTTTCCATATGTTTTCCAAAATTGTAAGATCCAAATTATCTCCCTCTTTCTCTTCCTTCTCCCCTCTCAGAGATGGTAAGTAATGTGATCAGGAGTGTGTGTGTGCTTGTGTGTGTGCGCGTTTGTGTGTGTGTGTGTGTGTGTGTGTGTGTGTGTGTGTGTGTGTGTGTGTGTGTAAAAATCACGCAATATGTACTTCCATATTGGTCATTGTTGTAAGAGCATACTCATATAAAACCAAAACCCCAGAATAAAACTATAAATAAACTAATGTGACAGATAGTATGCTTTGATCTGCATCTGACTCTTAATAGTTCCTTCTATGGAGGTAGATAGTATTCTTTGTTAGAAGTCCTTCAGAATTGTCCCAGATCATTTTATTGCTGAGAGGAACCAAGTTTTCAATTGATTATTGTACAGTATTGCTGTTACTCTGTGTAACGTTCTCCCATTTCCCTGTGCATCAGTTCCCACAGATCTTTCCAGCTTTTTCTGAAATCATCCTGCTTGTCATTTCTTAAAGCACAATAGTATTACATCACCAACATGTACCATGATTTGTTCAATCATTCCCCAACTGATGGACATCTCTCAATTTCTAATTCTTTGCCATACAAAAATTGCTGCTATAAATATTTTGTACAAGTAGGCCCTGTCCCCATTTTCATGGGTCTCCCCTGTCCCTCTTTTTTTTAAATCAAGGATAGTTTTTTCAAATGGAGGTATCTAAGCTTGTTTCTACAGTATCTTCCTTTTTGTCTTCTCAAGGACAATGTGCTTTCTCATTCTAAAGATGCAGCAAAGATGTGAAAATGGTTCTTGGGAGGAACACTGGAAACAAGATTGTTTTCAGGGACTTTGCCCCTCTTGTTCTTGTTGCAGCCCCAGGAAAGTGTGAAGAGGTCGTGTCTTCTGGCTAGAAGGACATAGAAAAAGAAAATCTCTAGAAAGAAGAAGCTTCTTATGGATGGGGGCAATGTAAAACCAAAAGTCCTAAATAATACAAAACTATCCTTGAGACATGGTAGTGTTTAAAAGAAGGTCATCACTTAGAAGAATTATATCTTTACAACTTCTTCATCTGCTTAGGTCCTGGAAAGTGACCTGTAAGAGGCTTTATCCTGCAGACTTTTTCCAGAGTGTGAGTCAAAGGGAAATGTGCTGGAAAACACTGAGTTATGTTACAATGCTATTACAAATCCATGTTGATTACTACCCAGAGCAGAATGGCTAAAAACACTAGAGACACGACACAGAATTGTAAAAGTATACCATCCAGTAAACAAGAACATCCTCAAACATCATTCTGTAAACAAGAACAATAGCCAATCCCATCATCCCAGGGAACAATTGTTTATCTTCCTATTTTTGGGTGTCTTAGAATCCTGCTTCCACAGAGAGTTTTTGACCCTTCATAGAGGTCTTTACTCAATCCTAGATCTTTTCTACTGTAATATAGAGGACAGCTATATGGCACAATAGATAGAGTGCCAAGCTGGAGTCAGGAAGACTCATCTTGCTGAGTTCAAATCTGGCCCCAGACATTTACTAGCTGTGTGACTCTGGGGGAGTCACTTAACCTTGTTTGTCTCAGTTTCTTCATCTGCAAAATGAGCCAGAGAAGGAAATGGCAAACCACTCCAGTATTTTTACCAAGAAGACCCTAAAAGATGTCATGAAGAGTCACACATGACTAAAAAAACCAACTGAACATCAACAAAATAGAGGCAAGCATCCATAAAGCATGCTGAGGTTTTCAAAGTTCTTTATATCTCCTTTGATCCTCACAACAACCCTGTGAGGATTATGATTCCCATTTTATAGGTGAGAAAACCAGTGACTTGTTTAAGGTCACATAACTAGTAGGTATCTGAGATAGGTTTTCAACTTGGGTCTTCCTGAGTCCAAATCCCACTATGTTCACTAAACCATGAGCACCCCAGGGCCACCGTTAGCAGCTCAGCATTTACATCCTGAGCTTTAGCTACAGAGTAGATTAGCTCTGATCATGGAACTCATTAGGTTGTGAAGAGCAGGCTATGAGCTTTTTCTTAATTGTTGGAATGTATTCATACTCCATGTCCTTACAGATGATCTTTTAGGACTTTTTCCTTTCTTGAGCTGGTAGCACGTTCCCGTGATACTATGGAAAGACAGCTTGAAGCTAGAAATGAGAAGACCGTATATAGCTCACAAGTCCATGACAGTTATTTAAGACAATTAATGTTGTCCAGTTTCTCCAATTTTATCATCTTCCTACCCCCCTTCATCATGGTGCATACGAATAAAATATGAACTTAAAGGCAGGATTAGGTAGGCTATTTTAGACATTTTTTCTAGATGGCACAGTGGATAGAATGTCAGGACTGGAGGAATCTTGCCTGTGAAAAAGCAAAAGAAGTCTTTGATGTGAAAACTTTTGTATTGTAGGAAGAAGCTAAAGATATTCCCTAGTAGATTTTTCTTTCTCTTCCATAGTAATGAATATGGATCTGGGTTTGAAAAGTATAAACTGATTTCTCATGACAAAGTAAGTCAAAATCTCTTCAGCAGTTTCAATCCTAGGTAAAGGTCAGAAAAAGATACGAAAAAACTAATTTATAATTTGGATTCGGGGCACTACAGCCAGCTCCATAATCTCCAAGTTGGAAATTCAGAATGATTCAAATGAATCTGAAGTCTTCAAAAAGAAAACAGAGCTATTGCGAAATGGAGATGAAAGGATCTTTCCATTGCCTCCCTAAAGATATTCCAACCCTACCCAATCAATTTAAAACTGACTAGCACCCTAAATGCCAAGCATCCCATCTAGTAGTGATCTGTGGTCATTTTTCCTTTGTGTAATGGATTATCAACTCAGCACAATAAGCACTTCTATTAGGACCCAAGCTGTGATAAAATCAAGTGACAGTTCCACAAAATTCTACTTCACAGTGAATTTCAATATGTAGAGTTTGTGGCAGGACATTGTTGTTGTATTAACATTAATAATACAGGGCAGATAGTGACAAAGTAAATAGAGAGAGAATTCTGGACTAGGAGTCAGAAAGTCCTAAATTCACATGTGGCCTCAGTCACTTATCGGCTGTGTGGATCCTGAGCAAATCACTTAACCTGTTTGCCTCACTTTTATCATGTGTAGAGTGGGGATAATAATACTACTTACCTTGCAAAGTTGTTATGAGCATCAAATGAGATAATATTTGTAAAAGTTCTTCACACCGTGCTATATTAACTATTCCTTTCCCTTTTCTCTAGCTGTACAAACTATTGAGATAGTTTTATAGCTATAACATAATATATGATAGTCATTGAAAACATCCATTTTTGTACCCAATTTTTTCATACAAGGTCTTTCTAAAAGCATCCTTCTTTATTGTCTTCTTGTATTCCTGTTTCATGTTCTCTCTTACATGGGCTATGCCCTTTTTCTTTTTAAAAAATATCTATTAATATTATTTTATTATTTCCCCCAATTACATGTAAAATATTAACATTCTTTTTAAAAATTTTGAGTTTCAAATTCTCATCCTCTCCTTCCCTCTATGAGATAGTGAGCAGGCTGATATAGATTTTACATATGCAATCATGAAAATATTTTTCCATGTTAGTCATTTTATGGAAGAAAACAAAAACAAGAAGGAAAGTGAAATACAGTATGCTTTGGTCTGCATTCAGAATCCATTTCTTTCTCTGGAAGCGGATAATATTTTTCAGCATGAATCTTTTGGAATTCAATTATACCCTTTCTCTTTCTTTCTTTTTTTTTTTTTAAACCCTTAACTTCTGTGTATTGGCTCCTTGGTGGAAGAGTGGTAAGGGTGGGCAATGGGGGTCAAGTGACTTGCCCAGGGTCATACAGCTGGGACCCTTTCTCTTTCATATCAAATTGCAAAGTAAGTAGCAGTAGTACAAATCAACAGTAAGAAAATAACATGATGCCATTGTAAGATGTCACAAAAAATGAAAGAGCTCAATGAAATGCAGAATGGCATTCATCAAGGTAGCAAATTTTCAGAGGTTGTTGGGACCACACTGTTTTGATTCCATTCCAGATTGAGGAAGTTATCAGCACAATGTAAAAGGGAAAAGGGGGGTTTTGTTTGGATATTAATATTTAAAGGTGTGGTCACCTAGAATTTAATAAAAATCAATTATAAAATTATTTTAGTAATTTATTTACAAAATATAAAAGAGTGGAAGTAGAGAGATGAAAAGAGGGTAAAGTAAGAGATCTATCTTAAAGGACTAGACTATGTACTCACTCCCTGTCTTCACTCTGGTATGGCGCCAGAGGTCCCAGCCAGAGAACCTAAAAGTCAATTAACAAGGGATTTAGCCACAATGGCTCCTCCCAATCAAGGGAGCCTCCGGGAGGCTAGTACATCCAGAGAGGCTAATGTAGTCAGCCTTCTTCACTCGCCACATGTAGTTCTAAGAGAAAGATTTAAGAACAGTCTCACCAAGTTCAAGGCCCTAGATAGAGCTCCTTCAGGACCAGTCAGTCCCAGGCTGAAGAGAACTGAACTGAATGAACTTCACTCCTTTTAAAGGGGCTTCTTTTGCATTACTTCCTGAGCCTTACTCTTAGTTTACATGTCCAATCACAACAGACACTTTTCTTAGGACTGCCCAGGAGGCAGTCAGAAAATTTTGATTTGTCACTCACTCTAGCACACATGGGTCACAGACCTCCCAACTTGCGAATTAAGTAGGGATATTCTCACCTATGGTGATTAGATTAAGGATGGGCAGGGCAGATTTAATTTCATTATCACAACAAACACTCTTCCTTTCTGTTATCATAATTCCTAGAAGATAAATATGGAACTAGACATATAATAATATTATAAGTAAAACCAAATTTGAAAGATTTAACAACCTTCATCAATTGAAGGACAAACCATTATGCCAGAGAACTCATGATGAACCATGCTACACAAAGGTGATGGACTTGCAGAACAAATGTGGGAATCATTTCATTTGACCTTGCATATTTGTTGTAAGAGCTTTCTTTCGTTCCTTTAAAGAGAAATAATTTAAGAAGACACTAAAGTTATGATCTTGTCTAAATGGTGGTATCCTCAACAATAACATGGAAATTAGGGAAAGGAAGAAAGACTACATATTTTGTTTTGGACAGAACATGGTGATTTTTCAGATGTGTATGGCATATCCACTTCAAAACGTCCAAAAACTTTTTCAGAAGCATTTTAGTAATTGGACAGAAAATGCCCTGTTTGGTTTAGTCTCATTCCTCTCAGAATAGAGTTTTTTTTTAACAATAGATCAAAGTAGAATCCTTCCCTTCCCATATTCCCTATATTATTCCCTATATTATAATAAATAGTCATGCCTAAGATCAACCCTTAGAAAATCATGACTGTGCTTATCAAGTTAACTTTTTTTTTAATTCAAAGAAGTTTTATTTTCCCAATAACACTTAATAACAATTTTCAATATACATTCTATAAAATTATAAGATTCAAATTGTCTCCCCTCCTCTCTTCCCTTCCTCTCAGAGATGGTAAGCAATTTGATCTGGATTATACATGTATTATCATGCAAAACATACGTTCATATTGGTCATTATTGTAAGAGAATACTTATATAGAACCAAAACTCCAAAATAAAACCATAGACAAACTAATGTAAAAGATAATATGCTTGATCAAGTTTACTCTTAACTGGACTTCTGGTATGTCTCTGGGAAACCATCAAAGTGGTTAGCCAATAGAGATTATTTATTGTCTCTTGTAATTGACAGTCATAGGGACCCTTACCTGCATGAGCAATAAGCAACCTGGATAGTAGAGCCCTGTTTTTTGCTGCTGTTGTTGTTGTTGTTGTTTGTTGTTGTTGTTGTTGTTGTTGTTGTTTTTAGTCTGGACAAATTTTCCACTGGAAAACCCTGAATGGCAAAATAGAAGTTGGTGAAAGTTTGGATTAGGATTATTAGAGGTAACTGAGGAAGGATCTCTCTTTTAGACTGAGAAAAGCCCAGGTAATTTAGATAGAAACTAAGTTCCTGACTTTACAAAGAACAGGCATTAAGTCCCCAGTGGATTGGAATCAAAAGTATTCCAAGAAATAGACTCAGGATTTAGGGCTCAGGTTAAAGGAGAATCTCATGTAAATTTTAAAATTGCTGGTATTTAGACAAATGATATTTCATATTTATCTTGATCCCAAAGCATAGTTTACCTTATGTAATTTTAAAAAATCTTAATAAAATCATTCATTTTATTTATTCTCCTTCAGACGAATTCAAAAGATGATAAAATTTTTTTTGAGTAACCTCTTGTTCTTAGGGAAGGGGCAGCTAGGTGCCCCCAGTGGATAAAGTGCTGTATTTGAAGTCAAGAAGACCTGAGTTTAAGTTTTACTTAAGGTACTTCCTAGCTGTGCAACCCTGGGCCAGTCATTTAGTCTGTTTCAGTTTCTTCACCTGTAAGTAGGGATAACACCTACCTCCGAAGATTGTTGGGAAGATCAAATGAGATAATTATGAAGTGGCCAGCACTATATAAATCAATTCTTATTCTCTTCTTTTTAAGGAACACACTTGTTTGTAGGCTGAAGATTCTAAAAATAAAGCTGAATTCTTAGCCAAGAATCATTAAGCCTTTAGAATTAATGAAAACTACACGTTCAGAAATGCAAGGTTGAAACTGACCTCCCCAAATTACTACTTAACTTCTAGCCCTTTCACGGTCAAGAGTACTGTAACCCCAAAGTCAGAAAATTTTCTCCAGCTAGTTTAAATCAGTGAAGCTTCTCTGTGAATATAAAGAAAAAGTTATTTGATTCTAGATTACAAAAACAAAAGGGAAGTTTCAAAAACAGATATGGATCTCAGAAGAGGAACCTTCCTTTTGTGAATATTTTGCTGGCAAGTGTCTGCCTTAATATTTTTACAATTGTGTGTGTGTGTGTGTGTGTGTGTGTGTGTGTGTGTGTGTGTGTGTGAGAGAGAGAGAGAGAGAGAGAGAGAGAGAGAGAGAGAGAGAAAGATTTTCTATTAAACTATTAAAAAATTTTTTTTAAAGTCTTACCTTTCATCTTAGAATCAATATTATGTATTGGTTCCAAAGTAGAAAAGTGGTAAGGGTTAGGCATGGGGGAGAGTGGGAGGGTTAAGTGACTTGCCCAGGGTCACACAGCTAGGGAGTGTCAGGCCAGATCTGAAACCAGGACCTTCAGGCTTGGCTCTAGTAAACTACTTTAAACATAGCTACAATAATTTGAGAAATAAAAAATAAACTTTTGGCCTCAATTATAGCTCACTACATAATTAAAAGCAGGGATTTTAAGATTGTTGTGTTTGTTCCCAAATAGATGATGCTTGGGGAAGTTGGGAGAGCTTATTATCCGCTATTCATTAACAAATATCCAAGATGATTTATTCCTAAAACTAAGTGCTTGTCAGATTAACTCATTTCTCTTATTACAATATCTTTCGTCTTTTCTCTCTGAATATTAACTATACTTGCAGATTGGATGGAAAATGCTTACGTTTCATTTTAAAAGGAGGGACAAGCAGCTTTGAAAGAGATTAAGAGAGGTTATATTAATCATTTTCATGTTCTGTTATTGTTAGAATATACCTACAAATCCTACCCAACACAACTATGCTACAGCCTCAGGACACTTTAGTTACCATTAATCTTGTCAAACTAAGTTTTTATTTTTTATAGTGTACCAGCATCTAGTTTATACCATGGTTAGAGCTTTGGACCCAGAATGAGGAAGACCTGAGTTCAAAAAAGTTACTGACCCTTACTAGTTATGTAAACCATTTAACTTCTATCTACCTCAGTTTTCTTATCTATAAAACAGGGATACTTATAAGCATGTATACCCCAGGGTTGTTGTGAGGATAAATGGGATATTATTAATGAAGTACTTTACAAACTTTAAATACTATATACATTCTAGTCATTTACTATGATGATGATGATGATGATAATGGTGGTGGTGGAGGCATAGGGCTTAATTTTGGGTCATGTATTCTAATGTATATTTAATAATATTCATTTCTAAATAGCAACTTCGAAAAGGATTATTTGTGTATAGAAGGTGTTTGGTGGTTTATTGTTTGTTTTTTGCTTCTATTTTCTTGCCCTTGGGTTAAACACAGCAAAAATTAAGTGTGAATTTGATTGGATGTAGGGGTTTGGAAGGAGAATAAAGAAGTTGAGAATAATGTTCAGATAATAAATTTGGAAAACTGGAGTATTGGTGATGCTTTTGACAAATAGAGATATTTGGACTGGGATAGAAAGATTTGCTGAGCTTTGGACATATTAAGTCTGAGATGTTTTTGAGACATGCAGTTGTTTGGTTTTTTTTAAAGCCCTTACCTTTCATCTTAGAATCAACACTGTATATTTGGTCCAAGGCAAGAATGATAACAACTAGGCAAAGGATGTTTAAGTGAATTGCTCAGGCTCACACAGCTAGGAAATGTCTGAGATCATATTTGAACCCAAGACCTCCTATGTTGAGATCTGGCTCTCAATCCACTGAGCTGTGTAGCTACCCCCAACAACCAATTTTTAATTGTCTAATTGACAATTTGTTATATAGGAGTGGAGTCAGGAGAGATACTTGGACTAGATAAAAAGATCTTGATGATATCTGCATAGAAATGACAATCCATGGAAGCTGAAGAGGTCACCCACTGAGAGAAGAGAAGAGGATGATTCAATGATGATCCAATAAAGGTGACTGAGAAAGAGTGGTCAGATAGTAGGAAGAGGACCAGGAAAAGCTAGTCTCAGGAAAACTCCAAGAAGAAAAGCATATCCAAGAGGAAAACATGGTCAATAGCATCAAATGCAGCAGATGGGTTGAGAGGGATTAAGACATTGGTATTTTTGGAGATAACCAGTTAGGTTTAGAGATGAGATCAGAAACCAGTTTGCCAGGGATTGAGAGATGAATGAGAGGAAAGGACATATAGGGGGTGAGTATAGACAAAATTATCTGGGAGGTAGCAGATACTATCTGCCCCTAAGACTATTTTCAGAGCATTTCCAGCATTTATAAGATCTACTAGAACTTGCTTTCTGCTGACATTGCCCACAGTATCTATGGGTAGCCTCTGCCACAAATCAGAAGTAGAAAATTAGGACTCTTGTTTCAGGGTTTTTGTATGAGAGGTCTGGAGAGTAGATGTGGATTCAAGAATTATGACTGTCATATGGAGGAGAGATTAGACTTCTTCCATTTAGCCTCTGTGGGCAGAAACAAGATTAATGGGTTACAGAAAGAACAATTTGAGTTCAATATTTAAAAAAAATTTTCCCTCTAACAATTCAGCTGAACCAATGTGGAACAGACCAAGAAAGGTAATAAGTTGGTTTCCCCTCTGTAGAAATCTTCAGGAAGAAGTTTTTCAGTCTCTTTTTCAGATATGTTGATAATGATGATTCCTTTGGTTTATGAACTGGAGTCGATAACTGTTAATATCCTTCTACCTTTCAAATTATCTGATTCTGTGAGTCCTGGGAGACCATGGACAAGAATCCCACAAGATGAGAAAGTGTCGATCAAGGATTGCTAATTGTACCTTTAGAGGGATTGCTCTTGTTGATGAAATCACAGGTGCATTGAAGTGTAGAATCATGAAGTATCAGAGCTAAAAGGTATCTTACAGGCAGCTCAGTTTATCCAACCCTCTTCCATACAGAGGAGAAAATGGAGACAAGGAGAACTGAAATGACAATCTTCTTTTTATATAAAACTCTTATTTGCTCAGTTGTACACAGATTTGTTTTTGAGACCCCAGACTTCTCACATATACTTAATGAGATTGTTGCTTTTATGCCATATTCCAACATATCTCTGTATGGTTTCTGACTTTAAAACTTTAAGACAAGATGTTACATAAGAATATCAACTTGAAAGTCTGGAATTCTGAGTCCCAGCTCAGACACTTAGCTGGGTAAACAAGGGTAATTCATTGAACCCTCTCTTTGCCTCAATTTCCTAATCTTTAATAGGAGATAATAATAATATTTGTGTAGGGATTTGATTTAAGTATTAGGTAAGCCTTAAAGTGCTACATAAATGAACTGTTATTCAAAATAAGAAAACTCTGTTCTTAGAGCATATGGTAACTGGAAGTGTCTGTCCCAGTATAGATAACATCTTAGAATCTACACTAGGTACACCAGGCCTTCTCTTGAGAATTCTGTACTGTTCTGACTTCTTATCTGTGGCCTCTATAATTGAGAATATGTAGAAAAGCTTAAAATTTCATATTACTCAAAGGAGTCTGCATTCAGACTCTGATCTCATGATTTTCTACTAACAATTTTCATTTTCACCTAATGAGAATGTCAGAGCTCAGGGTGATTAATTATGCAATCAGTGCTGGCTAAACCTTGAAACTGAACCAAACTTAAGATAACCTTGAACTCAAACTGGTGGGTGATTTATGCCTGTCTAGTGGTTAAATGTGAGAGACCCTGAGAACGAGTCTAGGGAAGGAGAAGATACGTTGGAACTTATTGAGACACATTCATAGTCCTTGATTTTTAAACAGCCTCAAGGTTGAAATAGACAATGCATGAATAGTTATCTTACTTTGGACAAGATTGTGGATGTGCACTGATGGCTGATATCTATGCCAAATGAAAGCAATAAATTTTTATGTATGTTTACTTTTTTTTTTTACTACCACCATAACTAGCCTTTAATCTAATTCTTACTCAAAGAAAAAATTTTAAATAATCCTTACTCTTCTAAGAGTACTAAGTTTTGGTCCCAAAGCAGGAAAGTGGTAAGTGGTAGGCAATTGGGGTTAAGTGGTTTGCCCAGGATCACATAGCTGGAAAACTGAGTTCAGATTTGAACCCAGGATCTTCCATCTCCAGGCCTGCCTCTCTTTCTCTCTCTCCACTGAGCCACCTAGATGCCCAGATCACATTAACTTTTGACTTCCATATCATGCTGTTCTCTCTTTAAGTTTTCACTCCACTGAAGCAGCTTGATCTTATTTAGATAAATTCATGTCTACACTGCCTCAATTGTTTTGTATAAGTGATGTTGATTTTTCCCCCCCAAGTGTAAAACTATACATTTAATCTTATTTGATTTAGCTTAGTGTTTTAGTCATTCCAAATCTTCTTGGATCTTTACTCTGCCATCAAATATATTAGCATTTGCACCAGCATCGTATCACCTAGGTGCTACAGTGGATAGAATTCCAGGTCTGCAGTCATTGTGAAATGAGTTCATATCCAGCCTCTGATATTTAATAGCTGTTTGATCCTGGAGAAGTCACTTATCTTCTGTTTGTCTCAGTTTCTTAATTTATAAAATGGGTTTAACAACAGCACCCACCTTCCAGAGTCATTGGGGTAGCTAGGTGGTGCAGAGGATAGAGTGTTGGATCTAGACATCTTCCTGAGTTCAAATCTGACTTCAGTCACTTACTAATTGTGTGATCCCAGGCAAGCCATTTACCCCTGTTTGCCTCAGTTTCCAAAATAAGCAGAAGAAATAAATGACAAACCAGTCTAGTATCTTTGCCAAGAAAATCTCAAACAGGGTCCCAAAGACTTGGGCACAATTGAAATGACTGAACGACAACTCAGGACTGTTGTGAGCATCAAATAAGATAAATAATTGTAAATCACTTATCACAGTGCCTGGCACATAGTAAGTGCTATATAAGTATGAGCTATAACAATAACTTATTATTATCTACAGATTTTGTCAGCCTGCCTTCAATGCCTATATGCATGCCATTGATAAAAAATTTTAGTAGAAGAACAATTCCTTGTTGTAAGGGATGGCTTTCTGTAAGGGGGATGAGAAGGAAGAGGGATGGAATTTATTGAGTACCTACTACATGCCAGGCATTCTGCTAAGCACTTTATGTATGTAATTTTATTTGAACCTCACAACAACTGTGGGAGGTAGGTACTCATATTATCCCCATTTTATAGTTCATGAAACTAAAGCAGACAAAGATTTGTCTGAAGCTGGATTTAAACTCAGATCTTCCTGACTCTAGAATCAGTACTCTAGCCACTGTTCCATATAAATAACAAGGAAAAATAAATAATTAAATGATAAAGGCATAGGGGGAAATGTAAGCAAAAAAATAATAAAAGATATCAATAAATATATTTGGGGGTGTTTTAAAAAATTATTCATTACATTAAAATACCCAGCTAACTCACTTCTTCCCCATCCAGAGAAGGCATTATTTAACAAAAAGATATATATATATGTATGTATATATATACATG
>NC_058132.1:396048384-396095426 GCF_016433145.1 Gracilinanus agilis
AAAAAAATTAATATATTAATTAAAACAAAATTGGGGGAAAAAAGAAAATACAGAATTTTTGGTGCTCCTTTCTACTGGGCCACAAGTGGAACTTTTCCTATTGACTCCATAGTCACCAGTGACCCTTTGTATTTTAAATTTTCTCTCAATAAAATTGGCTTCCTTTCTTTTCTTTTTGTTGATTCTGACTAGTTGAGTTCCATGTTTCCTTATACAGAAGTTTAGAATCCTGACCATGGATCAGCCTCTACTGGTTAGGGAGCTGGTTATTAAAATTTTCAGTGGGAACAATATTTGGGCAAACACTGCAAATCAGAGCTGGATTTGCTATTTGTTGATTTTCTGGACTTAAAAAAGAGTGAAGAAAATATTAACAATGAAGATTAAATTTTGTGTATACTTTTTCCCCTATTGCTAAGAACTGGTTGCTAACCACTTACCAGCACATCCCTCAAAGCAATATTAAGACAGTCTTAGAGAGTTGCCCTGAGCCCCAGTGGTTTATGTGACTTGTTTATGGTCACTCCAATATTATGCATCTGAGACAGGACTTGAACCTGGGCCTTCCAGACCTGTAGGCTGGCCTTTACTATATTACAGGGGCCCTTTCCTGATCTCCTCTCCTTCAGTTGTAGTGTTCTTACCATATCTGTTAATTTATATGTAATTTTTATATACTTATTGTATATACCTGCTATATTTGGGGGTAGAATGTGAGCATAAAAGCTCCCTGAAAGAAGGATTTCTTTCTTTTATAGCAGGTACCCTAATAAATGTTTATTGAATTGAATTACCCTTATAGTACCAATTAATCAGATTTTACTTATTCATAGCTTTGCTTTGCCTTTTGTTGAGCTAGATTTATTGCTGTAGTCAATTCTAAAAGTGCCTGAAAATTTGCTAAGTGTTAGTTTTCACCATTTGACCTAGTGTTGTTTGTTATTTAGTCATTTCAGTTCTGCCTAATTTGAGATTTAATGGCAAAAAGACTGGAGTGATTTGCCTTATGAGGAAACTGAGGCCAGCGGTGATACATAATTTGCCCAGGATCACACAAACTAGTAAGTGCCTGAGGCCAGATTTGAACTCAATAAGAAGAGCCTTCCTGCCTCCAGGCCCAGTGCTCTATTCACTCTATTCACAGCCATCTAACTGCCAACCCAATGGTATACATGAACTTTTAAATTTTGTTGTAGTAAGCAAAAAAATGGTTCTTTTTTTAGGACTAAGATTATTTCTTTAAAAGTCAGTTTTTCTCATTTGAAATGGTCTTATATATTTTGAAAGAATTGAGTTGTGAGGTGCAATCTTTCAGTGTATTTTGTAGATATGTGGTTCTTTTGTACTAATTAACCTTTCTTTGTAATGCCTGATCATTTAGTCTTGTTTTGTATCAGCCTTGTAGGTAAGTACTTGCCTACTTGCCATGAGTTAACATACTTATCCGGGTTTCCTTATCTTTAAAGTAGGGATATTAATGGATATACTCTACATAATGCAGAGTTGTTTTGAAGGTCCAGGGAGATATATGAAAATGTTTTATGAACCACAAAATGCTTTATAAATGCGAGCTGAATTTCCTAGGCTGTTGTATCCATTTTGGTTAAGAGAGATTTGGCAGTCATTTCCACTCGCTCTCATAAAACACTCCCAGTTTCTTCCAGAGGGGGAAGAATGAAGGAATTGCAAGGGGGTGTTAATAGAGTGTCATTGATTAGAAGTATTATAAATAGAAGAAAGAATTTGGCAAGCTACTTTTACTTTTCATAGGCTAATGATAAAAACTCAGGCATGCACATTTTGGAAATCTAGCTACAAGACATTATTACATAATTTCTGGTCTTATCTGTTAAACTTTTAATATTTATTTATATGGATATTTCTACCTACCTCTTCCCTGCCTTCCTCATTTGGACTGCAGCTCCATTGGTAGAATTTGACATGTGTCACACAGGAAGTAACAATTCTGTCATAATTAAGAAGTAGAAGAACCACATCAGGGGTCTGCTAGATCTTATAGGGAAATTTTACATGAACAAAATATTATTGTCCTAATTAAGATTTGGACATTAGAACAACCTGCCTACTTGGGTGGGCAGGGGGGAATATACTATGAAATTTTAATGGTTCTAGGAGTTTAGTAAATCTGTTTATTGTCTTGGTTGAAAGATGTCTTCATCACATGTTGGGAATAGTGATTCATCCAGGCAGAAGAATTCATGCTAGTGAGGGACCCATGATGCAATGGTTTAGGGCACAGCCTTCAGTCTCTGGAGAGCTAGTTCTTGTCCTGCTACTGCCACATGTTTCCTGTCTTTTCCTTCTGTCACTTGTGATAGATAATCTATGGAAAAGTATGTCCCCATGTATTTAGGGACTTAGCAGAGGCCCCTTGTTTCTTACCTTGTTTTCCTATTTAAACACCACTTGCTTTAAGAAAAGGTCATCCCAGGCAAAAAATCCTTTCTTTTTTGACAAGATTACTTTATTAATTATAAAAATAGCCAACCTCTAAAGTTTCTATTATGTGCCAAATATCATGCTTTGGGTAAATCACTCACTTCATATGTTCAGACCTCCATTTCCTTATCTGTAAAATAAATAGCTTGGACTGGATGATCCTTAGGTTTTATGTAAAAGAAGAGAATAAGCATTTTTTAAGTACCTACTATATACCAGGTACTATATTAATTGTTTTACAAATATTACTTAATTTGATCTCCACAACAGCCCTTAGAGATAGGTACTATTATTCACTCTCATGTTAAATAGAAGAACCTGAGGAAGACAGAGGTAAAATGACTTGCCCATGTCACACTGTTAAAGGGGCACAAATGGTGAACCCCTGGGTTCAGGAAGGAAACCCTTCTCAAGAATGAGAGGACTCCAAACTTAGCTTAAAAGTAAAAAGAAAGATTTATTATTAAGATAGGATTAATGGCCAGCAAGACAGCATGAATGGAACAGCCATGGGAGGCTGCTCCCGAGTGCCCCAGTTCTTGCCTTTTTGTATCCTTTCCCTTAGTGTGGACATGACTCCTTGCACTCAGGCATTCTGTGAGTGCTAGGTCTGTCTGAGACCCTCAGGGCTTAGGCTATCCAGGTGTGTACCAGATGTGTATCTCTTTTGTCTATCTCAACTTAAAGGAAGTCCAAGGATAATGGTCTTCGCCTGGGGAATCACAAGGGTAGGAAGGGGGAAGGGAATTTCCCTGTTCACAGCCTGTCTGAGTTAAGGGGTACAGGGTCACTGCCATCTCTGCACAATGCCCATGTCAACACAACTAAAAAATGTCTTTGGCTAGATTTGAATTCAGTTCTTCCTAACTCCAGGCTACCGCTAATTAAATTATAATATATAGACATAATAAGTATTGTCAGTAATGCTAACCTTAACCTCAATCTTTTCTTTTTTAACCTAACTCTAGGGTGGGTTAACATATCCTTTTTAGAGGGTTTTGGTTAAAAAATTACTTCAGCTTATAGATTTGCAGTCATGGATAAAGAAACTGGATTTTTGGTCCTAATACTATTTATTTACCCTATTCTTTACTGCCTTTGACCTCTTGATATTGCCTTGATTCTCTTCACTATTTACACGTTATGACCTTTCATATAATTCTACATCTTGGACAAAATGGCCCATTTGTGTTCTCTGTACTCAATGTGACACATCCCATCTCTTCTTTTACTCAATCTGCCCCTTGCATCTAGCTTGCTCTCCTCATTTATCTCCCTTTCTTGGAACTATTAATTTCTTTCAAAGCCCACCTCCTTTAAGTGACTTCCTGTTTGCCCCCACTTTTTAATGTTGTTTAATCATTTCAGTCACATTCAACTCTTCATGATCCTATCTACGGTTTTCTTGGAAAAGATACTGGAGTGGTTTGCCATTTCCTTTTTCAGCTCATTTAAAGATGAGGATACTGAGGCAAACTTGCTCAGAGTCACAAAGCCAGTGTCTAAGGCCAGTTTTTAACTCAAGAAGATGAGTCTTCTTGGCTCCAGGCCTCATAGTCCTATGTACTGTGCTACATAATTGCCCACTTTTTAGTGTCTTTCACCAAAAATTATTTGCATATATTTTGTACTTACCTGTTCTCCACCTTAACCTCCTCCAAACAGAATGTAATCTTCTTGAGGGAAGAGAATGTTTTGTCCTTAGAACTATGGAAAAGTATTAGTGGTAGATGAAAAGGCAAGGGAGGAGTCCAGAGCTGTGATTTCTCAATGGAAAAAAATTCCCAATGGCACTTCAGTTCAGTGCCTGCTCTGGAACTTAAAATGTTAAAGAGTTTCCTAAGGACATTAAGAGGTTGTTAGTTTTCCACGGTCATATAGCCAGTTTATGTCAGAAGTAGAACCTGAATACAGATTCTTTATGCAATGTATCAAGCTATTTGACTATGAGAGAATCTCCTCATCTATGCTATTGTCTCAGAGTGGGCAATGGGTGCTATGTGAGGGATATCTCAGTAGATAATTAATAAATCCTTATCTAAATGAACTTTGGTGTTTTAAACTGGCCTTTTGCTACCCAGTAACAAATTGAACTAGACAGAGTTTATATTTGATCTTAGAAGCAGTTGGAAGCCTTTGCAGTTATTGAGTAAGGGAGAGGCATGGTCTTGGTTGCATTGGGTAGGATGGACAACCATAGAGAGAGACTTAGGGCTAGGAGACAAATTAGGAGTCTATCAGAATAATGTAAGATAAGTGATTATCGCTTGAACTAATGTGGTAGCTGTGAGTGGAGAGATGGGGCTATATTTGAGAGATATTATGAAGATAGAAATTGATAGATTTGGCAATTAATGGATATGTAGAGTGACAGAGAACAGTCATGGATAATGCTGAGGTCATGAACCCTGAAGATTGGAAGGACTGGAGCATCTTTATTTTTTAAAACCTACTTTCTGTCTTAGTAAAAACTCTTAAGACAGGAGGACAGAGGGTTAAGTGACTTGCCCAAGGTCACATAGCAAGGAAGTGTCTGAGACTAACTCCTAACTCCAGAATTGACTCTAGTTCATCTGCCACCTAGCTGCCCCTGATCTTTGATAGAAATAGGGAAAGTTTGGAAGGAGAGAGGATTTTGTAAGGAGAGGTAGATAATGAGTTCAGTTTTGAACACGTTGAGCTTCAGGTATTTCTGAATATCCAAACTGAGTGTCCAAGTCAGCAGTTGGTGATGGAAGTTTGAAGCTCAGGGGAGATAATTGCATTTGTGTACACAGACAGCTAAGTACAGTATACATAGAAAGGAAATAAGAAATAATTTGGTGAGAGGAGAACCTCTCCTTCACAATTCTTATTACATTATGTTTAGTGTATTTCTAGGATGTTTTATTGTTATAGCATTTTTGAACTTTTTAAATCTCTTGTCAAAGTTTTAAGAATGACCTTTCTTTTTTCTGAATTTGGGGTCATATACCTGTTACTAAACCCTATTTACTATGAATAGTCTAAAGAAGTAGTTGTTACTTGAGGTCTGTGAATTTTTTTTAAAATGTTTTGATACATAGGCATTTATTTTCTTTGTAATCCTTTGTATTTTATGCATGGAAACTCATTTTTCTGAGAAGGGGTCCATAAATTTCACAAGACTGCCAAAGGAATTCATGGAAACAAAATAGCTTAAGAATCCTTGGTCTGAAGATAATTTTTCTAATCTAATTTATGTTTTGAGAATATAGACTGGGATATATTGAAAGATGCTTAGAGCCTTAAAAGGAGGGAGGGAAGGAAATAAACAGATGTTAAGTGCCTATTATGTTCCAGGCACATCTTGGGGATCATCTAATCTAACCTAGTTTTATAGATGTCACTTGAGGTCCATGATATTAGAACTGTGTGTCCTAATTTTCCTTATATTGATCTTTCTGTTGTGCCATACTTTCTACTGTTTAGTACCTATCTAGTTAAATGGGCTAACTAAGGAAGGAAGGAAAGGAGGAAGAATTGCTTTATTAAGTCCTTATTTTGTGACTAGAACTGAGCTAAGTACCAGGTAGAAAAAACACAAGCTAAAAAAAAATCTTTTCACTAAAGGATCTTACCATCTTCTAATGGGAGGAGATAGCACACAAATGGGAGGTGAGAAGCAGAAGGGGAAGGAAGGGGTGATTTTGAAGTCTAGAAAGTCAGGAATAGGCCATCAGGGAAATGAAGAGTGGTGCCCTTGACCCCTTCACAAAATGGAGGTTCCTAAAGGAACTCACTAATGGTGGATATGGACTTTGTGGAGGGATACTCCAGAGTGAGCAGGCTGCACTGACTTAATACATGCTTCAAGGTTTTTAAAATAGACATCTCATTAAACCTTTACTGTCAAGATTTCTCACATCACTGTCAACTCCAAATTTGAAGAAAACTTTATGACAGGCGTCTTCCCTGCCTGTTGGAATGTTGTAGAAGCATCATCTGTTCCACAAAGATTATTCTAGTTTTTTTCTTAAGAGGTATAGAAACCATTTTCAGGACTTAGTTGGTCCAAGAGACTAATGCTTGAATTTCTGACATAGCTTCCTGGCAATTTGAATACAAAAGCCAGGAAAGGAAGTAATAAGCATCTCCTATTACCTCAGGCATGCTAGACACTTTTGACTGGTACTAGCAAGACCAGTGCCAAGTCAAGGAAGCAGCACCTTATAGAATCAGTGCTGTATCCTTGCTGAATATCCTTTCCATCTTATGACTAAATAAATTTCCTTTTTTAACTATTAGAGGATCTAGTAACGTTTCATTTTAGGTTATAACATGTGACATTAGTCCTCATGATTAGATTGGAATGGTCTTATAATTGAAGTTAAAATAATGTAATGAGGATGAGGGAGAGTCCTGGTGGATCAGAGGTCATGATATAGAAGCCCTGAAGTAGCATTACTTGGGGTGGTAATTCTGGCATAAGGGTACTGTTATGGGTGCCAGCATTAGCAGAGTGAGCAGTACAGAGTTTTGAGTCTTTTTTCTCCACATTCTGTCATTCCTTCTGGGGACTATTATGATGCTTTTTGATTTTGATTTTTTTATTTTTTGTTTTGTGCTCTTTCTGCTAACTTTACTAGCTTTGGAAAGGCCTTCCAGAAGTCTACTATGAACTTGTCACCAAGGCATAGTGAGTATATCATAGGAACAACATCTATCCATGAAGGCTATCCTCATTTTGGCTTAAAAGGTGACTGGACTGTCCTTAAGATTTAATTGGCCCAGGAGTCTATGGTTCAAATCACAGATACAGCTTCCTTGTGAACTAAGTACAAAAAAACCCAGTGTAGACATTATCTGGATCTCCTCCCTCAGAATTGAAACATGATTTTTGACTAGCATGCAAATATGGCTAAGCACAGAGGCAGGGAAACTGGACTGAACTAAATCAATGCTCATATTAACTGAATAATATCTTTTTCATGGTGTGGAAACTAAATAAACTTCCTTTTATTAACTGTTACATGGATTACAAGACTCCCATTTCATTCCATTTCCAAACCACTAGAACAGCCTGAAGAATGCTGAAATCATATTTAAACTCCACTTTATGTATTTGGTTTGGAGGATGGGGAACAGATGAAAAAATAAAACTCACTTCCATTAGCCATAGCCAACCAGTGGGGTTCCATCCTGGGCCTAAGCTAGCAAGGGTTCATCTAGCAGAATGGAATTTCCTTCATGACAGTCTGAAATGTTGATAATGATTTATAGCCTTTCAATGTATTCGTTTAGATGGTGATGATATTTTTAATTGATTAATTAAGAATATTTTTCTATGGTTACATAAATCCTATTCTTTCCCTCTCCTCCTCTGACACCCCCTCCCATAGCCAAATCGCAATTCCATTGGGTTTTACATGTGTCATTGATAAAGACTTATTTCCATATTATTAATATTTGCACTAGGGTGATCCTTAGAGTCTACATCCCCAATCATATCCCCATTGACCCATGTCTTCTTTAGACCAAGGATTCTTAACCTATTTTGTTTCCATGAATTCCTTTGGCAGTCTTGTGAAATTTATGGGAGCAAGGGAGAGAGATTGCCAAGTAGCAAGAGTCTTCCTAGTATTCCCTAAATCAAACTACAGAGGAAGCTGTTTTATCTGTGTAAAGTTGACCCTGTACCTGAACTGACATAACTTCCAAATAAATGGACTTACCATAAATAAATAGGAAATAACGTTTTGCAAAGGAGAGTCAGGATAAGAATCAAGGAGTTGCATAAGTTGTAAAATGTAATCGAGATTGATTCCTCCTACTCTACATTAAAAGTGGCTGTACATATGATTATAGACCTAGAGCTCAAAGGATGATCACAGGTCATCTAGTCTAACCTCCCCATTTTGCAGAAAAGAAAACTGAAGCTTAAGGAGGTTAAGTATTTCACCCAAGGCTTATGCAAATAATAATTATCAGAGGTAGAAGGCCTTTTTTGCAGTTCAGGAAAGAAAAGTCTAATAGGCCCTACAGCAACATTTCAGGATATCAGTTCTCAGCATGAAACAGTCAGTGAAAAGTCCATCTCACTTTCAAACTTAGCCGTCAGGGTCCTGACTCAGATGCACTTGTGACTAGATCTACCTGTTAGAATTTTAGAGTAAAATGGCCAACTATGATATTTTTTAAAATGTGTATTTTTTGACCTGGAGGCTGAGAATAGAAAATAAATATAGTTAAAATCCTCCTGATCATTTTTTGATAATTTCCTTTTTGCCCACTCTCCACTTTCTTTTTCTTTAGAATTAATTGATATATTTTGTTTATTAAATGGCCTTTACTTCAGGTATACCTTATTCCCTGCTCTGCTTCCTAGAGAACCATTGCTTATAACAAAGAAACTAACCAAAATATTTTGATAAGCTTATAAGAAGTATTTCATTTGGTTTTGAAAAGCCTGACATGAAGCCTCTGGCCAACAGAATTTCCTTCCCCTAAAATAAATGGTTGTCAACCTCTCAGTTTCAAATGAATTTAGTTTTATCATTTGTATAATTTTTGCCTAAGCTAAAACCTAAGACCTTTTAATAAATCTTCCTTCCTTTAAATATTTTACATAATACTTCAGAGTACTGCAGAATGTTTAATTACACACTCAGAAGTTGCACTAGCATCATTTTAGCTAGTTATTTTCATCCTTTCAAAATGTTGCCCTATCATGCTTTGAATGTCACATTCATAGATATGAATATTTCTCAATCTTTTGTATTGTGTTTTTTTAAACATATGGATTATCAAGCTACATAACTTTTTTTGTATGAACTGGGCTTATTTGTTCATTTAAATAAAAATATAATTTTCTCTTTAAATTTGAGTAAGCTTTAATTTGATCTTCAGTCTGGGATAAAAGGGAGAGTCTAAAGTCTGAAGAAATTAGCCTGTCACTACATTTTTTAAAATCCAGGTAGATATGGAAAGATAGCTCTGAGATTGTGTTACCTAATTAAAGATACTGTAATCTCCTGTGATACGAACCAACTGACTTTTTCTCCTAAGTATGCATTATAATTAAATGATATAAAGATTGTATTTTCCAGGAAAATGGTTAGGTAAATTCAGAGCTGTCTAATCCATCAGAGTAATTTACTGCAGAGCTTTATGTTTTAAGAAAAAACACTAAAATTTTCTTTGAGTAGTGGAATTGGGTTGGGTCCACAGAAAGTGTGGTAGCTCAGGAGCTAAAATGAGTAGAAATATACATAAGTTTAGTAGACTAAAGACTAGAACACTCAATGGGGGAATGAGACTATGTTTTAATTTTCTCTGTATCCTCGACAGCACCTGGCACAGAACCTTCCATATAGTAGGTGCTTAATACATATTAACCAGATGAATGGGTACATGCAGAAAGTTATGTATGATATATGTATGATACAAGTAGACTTTTTTTCATGTAGTAACAATGACTCATTTTTAAAAATCTTCTCTTTTTACTTTTTTCAATAATATCTGCTGTTCTTCTTTTCAGGCTCCTTAAAGACATGAATTGTGTCTTTAAATGTTAATAGTTTAAATGTTTAATAGTAATTCCAATATCTCAGGACCCTGCCAAACCCTACAGTTATTAAATAAATTTTCTTGACCCCCATCAACAACATTTCATAATCTTTCTGGAACAAAACACCATGTAGTATATATGTTACTATTTATCAAGATCTTGAAATAGTAAGTTCTCCTCATTCTTTTTTAATATATTCCTTTTTCTTTCATCCCTTAAAAGCATCAAAATAATAGATACCTTCCCCAAACTCCACCCCATTTGTCTTATTTAATTTTCTCTATAACCTTTGAGGATATATATAAAACCTTCTCCCCAATGAAAAGATAATGGTATAACCCCTTCCATTTGCTAAAATATATCTACCTCTCTAGGTTTTTCTTAATTCCTATGTTTGTATTTCTAAGTTTCTAGTCATCTCCAGTATCTTCATCAGTAATACTTAAAAGCCATTTATTTATAGATCTAAAGCTGAAAGAAATTTCAGATGCCATCCAACATCATCATTTTGCAAATGAGGAAACTGAGACCCATAAGTCTCAGTGCTCAAAGTCACACAGGTAGTATCAGAGGAAAGATTTAAACTTGGTTCCTGTGACTCTTAAAGCCAGTTCTCTATTCTGTACACTATGTACTATAAATGTTATTTTTTTCTCACCTAAAGAATTATACTATATTCTGTATTTTAGAATATATTATTTGTAGTCACAAGATCTTATTATTTGCCTTTTGAAATATTATATTCCAGGATTTTTTCTCATATATAGTTATAGCTGTCAAGTCTTGTATGATCGAGACTTATTCCTCCTTTGTCCTTGAATTATTTCTTTTTTCTTTTATTTTTTTTAACCTATGACTTCCTGCTGTAGGATTGATATTAAGTGTCATTTCCAAGGCAGAACAGTAGTAAGAGCTAGGTAATAGGGGCAAGTGACTTGTCCGGGATCACACAGCTAGGACATGTCAAGTCAAATTTGAATCCAGGTCCTCCTGACTTGAGACCTGCCATTCTATCCACAGAGTCACCTAGCTGCCCTCTTGAATTCTTTCTTTTTGGCAACTTGAAATAGTTTTTTCTTTGATCAAGAAGCTTTAGATTTTGGCTATAATATTCCTGAGAGTTTTCACTTTGGAATTTCTTTTAGAAGATTTTTGGATTCTATTTTCATTTTGCCTTCTGGATCTACTAGATCTGGGAAGTTTTTATTTGTGATTTCATGAAATATAATATCAAGGCTTTTTGGTGGGGATAAAATAATGGTTTTCTCATGGTTTCTCTCCATTTGTTTTCATGTCAGTTAATTTTGATAATAGATACTTTCCACTTTTTTGTTGTTTACTTGGTTTTTCTCCTAATATTGTTTTACTATGGAATTACTGATTTGTGTTTTGCCTATAATTTTCAGAAATTCTCTTTATTATTAAGCTTTACTACTTTTTGTTCTAAGCTACTAATTTTCCTTCAATTTCTTTATTACATAACTCATTTTATTTACAATTTTATGTTTGTCTTGCTTCATTTATTCTAGGTATTCTTATAGTCTTTATGTTCAAATCATTCCCTCCCCACCCTCCACTGGAGAGCTGAGGAAACTGAGGGAAACAGGGTTAAATGGCTTGCCCAAAGTCTTACAGATAGGAAGTGTGAAACTTTTTGAAAATTATGTTGATAATATAAGTGCTAGTTTTAGAGATGTTTTAGATGTGCTAAAATGTGCTAGTTTTAGAGGGCTGACAACTTTGAAAAAACACAGAACTATTAAATAACAAGAAAAACCAATTTTTAATTAAGGAAAAGGTAGGGCCAATTAGGCCTCTACTCAGAGCTATGCGCCATGTGCTTTATACAGAGTCCCAAGATTGAACACTGCTTGCTCTGGTCCCTGACCGCCTGGGAGGGCCACCATGCTAGATGAGGACTCCTAGGAACAAAAGAAATTGGGGAACTTATATACCATTTGGGAAGATCCCGGGACTGGGAAAGATGATTGACATTATCATACTGATGGGATACAATCCAGCTTGGGAAAGGAATCATAGCCAGAGGCTAGGGTATAAGGGAAAGTGCAACTGCTAGTCTGAGATTCCCTTCAAGGTGGATTCTCATGGGAACAGGGAACAAGCACATGCTTTGGGGGTCTCCAACCTACAAGCTATTCCTAATCAGATCTCACTAGGCTACAAGTTTGGGGTCTCTAGATTCCATGTTGACAGAGCCTAAAAAGGCTCGGTATTCTTGTTATCCAATCTTTTTACTGTTGAAGAAAAAGAAAACCCAACTGTGTTTAAGAATCTGCTGTTCCGCAGTGATCATTAATGCTTTCTGTTTGTTTAATAAATATAACTTCTCTGTATTATTTCTATAATCTCAAAGTGCCATGTATACTATAAAATTTTGTTACAGATTCTGTTACCATTTTTGGCAAATGACATAAAAATCTAGATTTACAGCGCTTATGACACTTAGGAATAATGACTTGCTGTACAAAAAATTTGTTTGCTTTTGCAAAGGATTCACAATTGTATTATCTTAAGTAGAAATTTCTCTAATGCATTTTTTAAAATTTATACACATCCTCAGGAACACCTTGTTAAAAAAAAAAAAAAAGAGACAACTATATAAAATATCACCTGTGGCTGATTTTATAGTTAAGGGAAGAAATGAATCATTAAATGATCAAATGTTCTCCTTTAGTAATTGTAAAATGCAAAGAGGTATATTGTGCTATACTCTTGCTGCTTCTCATTTCCATATCAGTGATCTGATTGAGGTTGTTCACATTTCCTCATACACTTCATCATCTATTATTTTAAATATGCATAATAGCAGCAGTAAATGTATATTTCTTAGCACCATAAAATACTAGAACTCAAAGGAACCTTAGTAAGCATCTTGTCTAACCTGAAATCACAGAATATTATTTTTACAGGGACCTGAGAAGAGAGCTTGAGGAGGGAATGGGACAATCTATCTCAATAGCTAAGCTTCAAGTTCCTTCCAGTATTCTCTTCTCTTTACCAAACAGAAGGAAAAAAAAACCTCATTTTACCGATACTTCTGTGACTTTAACTTTCTTCCATTATTTTACACTGCTGATTCCAACTCTTCCTTGTTATTAAAGCTTTGTTATCCATAATAGGACCCATTACCTATAGCTCCTACAGTTACACAAGTGTAATTAACTTGTGAGAAAAAAAGCAATAATTGATTTAAAATTTTAAGGATGGTACAGACAAATCAATAGTCCTGGCCTCAGGCTGGGCTGGGTTAGGATCAAATTAATCAGTCATTCTGAAGCAGAGACTTGATGGAAGAAATTGTGTTTTGTCTGGAGTTCAGTTTTGTAAACATAGGCTTCTATTTTGTATAGATTCTTAATCACATTATTACCTTAATTTTTAAAAACTCCTCTAGCTAAATAGGGTACAAGCATGAAAATTAAAGGACTCAGATCTAATCAGCTGACATTGATTGCAGGGGTTTGGGGGATGGTGGTGGTAAAGAAACAGGATTAAGGGACAGGCAGCAATATGCTTCCAAATTTTTTTCTCCCACAGAAAGGGTCATGTGATCCATTTAAATCCTCTACCCTGGGTTCAACTTTTTTTTATTGTGCTTATTGAATGTTCAGTTTTTCTGTTTGTCCTCTTTTAACCATTTCAGTTTCTGATTTATTCTGTCTTACTGTTTTTAGAAGGAATTCTGGGACACCTACACAAAGGAACATCAGGGAGAAAGTAGCAGAGGAAATAACTGGTATCCATTTTACCTTGCATTTCCATTAATCATTGGCCTTTTTGTTATCCTCCTCATCATATTCATAACTTGGAGATATCTCCTAAAAAAGAAAACTCGCAGACAGACGGTGTACATGCGTCGGGGAGCCCTGGAAGCCAGTAGTGATGGCACCATGACTGATGGGAGAGGTTCTCTTCCATCCCATCTCAGCATCACTCATTCCCCACAGGAAGAAATATTTGACAGTAGTGGGTTATCCCCAGGATTTTTGGGTTATGTAGGTGGGCGCTCAGATTCTGTCTCTACACGTCTCTCTAACTGCGATCCACCACCCACCTACGAGGAAGCCACTGGTCAGACAAACTTGAGAAGAAGTGAAACAGAACCTCATTTAGATCCACCCCCCCAGTATGATGACATCATGAACTCCAGCTCAGCCAATGCCATTGCTATGGTACCTGTCGTCACCACCATCAAGTAAAGCAGAAAAAAGTCTTCATTTCTCTGGTTATTTTTAAACTACTAACGGGAGAATTTTGTAGCACTTTATCACTGCATAATCATGCATTTACATAATTTATTGGACCCTCAAAGCATACCACTTCCCTTTCCCCTCCCCCCAATATTGTTTTCCTTCTTTTTCTTTGTTTTTGTTTCTTTACTTCAGGATTTATCAGTGCTCATTTTGGCTAGTGGGGAGATAGGAGCAGATACCCACAGCAGTGTTCATATGGGAGAGCATATAAATGCCAACACAGTATATATGTAACTGGCTTTAAAAAATCCTTCTATTTTAGTTACCTAGGAAGGGAAACTCACCAGAAGCTACAAAGTGTGACACAACTATATTTGCAAATTAAAAGCCAGCAACATGTTGGTGAATTTTGCAGTAGGAAATTTGGCTAGACTCACTTTTCCTCACTAATTTCCTATCTATCTTAAATGGAAAATGCACATGGTAATCTGAATTTAGACACTTCTGACAAAGATAGCAATAAATGATAAAGTGCTAACAACTTTTAATTAGTAAGATAATAATTGGTTATTAATGACATTTCAGGGGTTGTGGTCTATTTGGTAAAGAACCAAACAGTGTTTATGTATTTCTAGATGACTTTGGTCATATTTATTCATTTCATGCTTTCTTTTTCCTTTTGCTATGAAATAATTTGTCAAGTGGATATAGAAATCTATTACAGGGCAATGTATTGCTCAGAATTGATCTTAATATCCTCCTTCTTCACTGTCCATTAATGTCATCCCAAACTTTTATCCCCTCCCACTCAGCTCTCCCCCACCCCCTTAGGGATATAATTAAGATTAGAAATGCTAAAGGAAAATTATTTTGTTATGGTTATAGGTTAGGCTGAAGTCATTGCCTCGGGATCACAGGGAGGCAATTTCCCATAAAGCAGATATTAAAAAATTAAAGCACTGTGATTTTTATATTGGTTTTCTATTGATGGAAAAAGATTGCAAAATCTGTATAGTGCCAGGGGCAAATTGGAATCCAATTACAGCCTCATATAGGTCTTTTGATCGTCACTGTTTTCTTTTCATGTTGTTATGTTTTCTGGGGGTGCTACAGGTATAACTCAAAAAGTAGGGAGTTGATGTTATGCTCTCCCAGGTAGAATGTTTTAGAAAGGAATGCAAACTTTCCATATTGGCAGCTATGCTGTTCCTGCAGTTTTAAGTGTGAATTTCTTTGTTGCACTGATATAAAATTGATCAGCTCTGTCCACCTGAATATTTGAATGCAGCCCCACACCCACATCATCTACCCCTTCTCCACACCACCATTAATGCCAGCCCTCTACAGTGTCAAAGAGAATGGTTTCCTGAATAAAAAAATAAATGCATATTTGGCATGTACCTAGACAAGAAAGATGATGGCCATGAACCAAGTAAATTGTGCATTAGTGAGAGGTTCTAGAAACAATGATCCACTGCCTGGGAACTATGATCATTTATTCATAGCACTTTCACACAGTCAGAGAGTAAAACAAACTTCTCTTGACCTTACTACCACCGCCATTGCATTTCATTCATCCTTGGTTCCACACATTCATCTACCATTTCTTACTCTGCTGACATCTGGATTGCTTGCTCAGCAAAGACTGGCTGCCCACAGGCCTAGAGGAAAATTTTATAAATGACTTTAAATTCAGAAGATACAAAACAGCTCAATTACTGACTATTACCTGGGCACTAAGGACATTATTTGCTTGAGTTTCATGAATATGGCTATAAATAACATTGCCTTCTCTACAGAATGAGCAAGCAAGACTAGATGGCCTCCAAGATCCTCTCCATTCCTTAACCTATATCCAGTATTCCTTCAATCTTTGCCATTTTTAAAAGTCTAGCCATTAGAATTTTCACTTCCAAATTCTTTTTTTGTTGTGTGTTTTGTAGAAATTGGCCAAAGCTCTTCTTGCATACTTAGTATTGGACAGGCTTGGGTTGGACCAGTAAATAGAAGAGAATTGAAGGACAAGAGCTTGGTATACCAAAACTAAATAAAGGCCTCAATAATGTTTATTTCCAATTTTAAACTCCTAGGCTTGATTTTACTGCTGCTTTTTATGGATATCCAAACTGCAATACTGAATGGATGTTGACCTTTTGAAAGAAAGACCAAATCTTTAATTATATCAATCAGTGAGTACAGCTGCCTATCAGAGAAAACCCAATACACAACTGATAAAAGGCTTGAGCCAGAAATGTCTGTGAAAGAGGCCATAGGGGGAAAAATGCCACCTGTTTTGTTTTGTTTAAAACTCATTTAGGATTTGGTATTTCCACCCTCATCCAGAAATGAAAATCCAGTTTTATAGACTCAATTTCTTAACATTTGCAGAAGTCAAGGGGCTCATTCAATGTAGCAATATATTTTTTATGTTTATGCCTTTCCAATCTGATTGATATTGCATTTGCCTTCAATGGTTTTTAATAAAGGTTTATTTTTGCAGACTATTTACTACCTTTCTTAAACTAACTAAATTGAATCGTTTTTGCATTGAATAACCGAAGTAGAATTTACAGCCTTAGCCCTGGATGTTTTACAAGCCTCCCACTTGCTGTGATGACTGTGTTTGTGGACCTCTAAGACAAGCAACCTTGCCTTCTTTGAATGTAAAAATGAGTTGCATCTTATGCAAACCATAAAGTGATTTCTGAATTTCTGATGACCCATGTGGATAAGAGGCATGGTTGTTGTTCATTCAGTGGCTGAATGATTACTTCAAGATTGATTCCCTGATTGATACCTGTGGAGGTCATTCTATCTTGGCTTTGTGTAAATAACATGTATTTGATTACAAGATTAAATATTTGAAGACATTTGGTTTACATTAAATTATGATATTTAAACATTTTGTTTATGTTCATAATAGATGAGGTTTTTCTTTGTCTCTGTGATTTTTGGTATGCTAAATAAAGCTATTTTTAAAACCAAGACATTCTTTATGCCAAGTATCAAAGCTCTCACATTATGGTAGCCAATAAAAATGATACTGTATACAATCTCCTTCCAATTTTTTTCTAGAAATTTTGAATTTTAACAGAGCAAATCTCTGAAGTTGCAGTCTTGTGTTGTGCCTCTAAAATTTTCCTGTTAAGGAAATCAGAGAATAACTGGTAAAACATAACACTAGCATATTCTAAGTGGGAGTTTAAAGCATTGAGAAAGAAACACTTTGGGGACTGCCATTAAATGGTATTGGCATGACATAAGTTGGAACTACTCCTTTCCAAAAGAGAGAATTGCATTTATCTGCTTTCATGTTACTGTCTCAGGATCTGAGAATGGCAAAGTATGGAGATTTTTAAGGCTTGATTATGTTTGCCTAATGGAAGTAAAGGCTTCTGTTTAGCAGACGAGAACTAGCAACTTAAGATGAAAATCTCTATGACTACTGAAGAAGGACTACTTTAGTCCTAATGAAGATGGAAAAGTGGTCCTCCATGTCCTAAAGCAGTTAAAAGTAAGTATTCATATCTAAATGGTGTGGAATAAAATGGTTTCAAGCCTCTTCCTTTCTTCTTTGGATATAGATTTAAATTTCTTATTAAAGATGGCATGCTTTTCATAGAACCATAGAATTAAATGGAGTGTTCTAGACCAGCTGTTCTTAAGCTGAGGTTTTTAAACATTTTTTTAACTCTTATCTTCCATTGGTTCCAAGGCAGGTCAGTAAAGTCTAGTCAGTGGGAGTTAAGTGACTTGCCCAGGGTCTCACAACTAGGAAGTATCTGAGGCCATATTTGAACCCAGGACCTCCTGTCTCTAGACCTAGCTCTCTCAATCCACGAGTCACCTAGTTGCCCTCTGTAAACTTTAAAAAAATATTTCAATCACTATTAATGGAATAATTGCTTTTCTTTATAATATTTTATTTTACCTATTTTTTATTTTTACTTTATGGTATTCAATAACATTATTCTGTGAAAGGGTCTGTAGATTCTACCAAAAGGGCACCTGACATAAAAAAATGAAAAACTCCTGGTCTAAATACCCCTAGTCGGGTATTTTAACCTGCCATCCAAAGTGGAAATTCTTACCATTCCTGACTTAGAATAACTTTACTTTGGGATTTTCTTAAACTAAATTAGGTCTATTCCTGCTTATGTGGATAAATAACCATGAAAGAGTTAGGGAAGAGCAAAACATTAAGGGAGGCGGTTAACTTGTAGTTCTTAAATGGCCTAGAGAAAGCAACACAAGTTTGCAAATCAACAAACCATTTAGTCCTTCTTCTTGCTGTCTGGAGGGAGCTCTCAGACTCATCTCTTCATATGTATTGTGTAGAACACCTGGTAGCAGAGACCATGTGTTAACATACAGTAAATATGCAGTAAATATTGGCTCATAAAACAAAAATGAGGCAACAGAGTGGGACCTCTTTCAGTATCTCTAAATAATGTCAATCAACAGCTTCTTTGCTGGTATCTCATCCCTACATCTCCACTCTGAAACTCCCATTGCATATTACCAGACTAAGCTCATTAATATTGATTATACTATGTAAACCACCACCTCCCCAAGAACTTGTGACTCTCTATAGTCTTCATCAATTCTAACTCCCTTCACAGTTCTAAATGCCTTCATAATCTGAGCCTTCCTATCTAATCTTTATGTTCTTCAGTGTGCACCCTATACTTCAGCAAATTATTTATTGATTATCTCCTTTGTGTCCTTGAAAATAATAATCTAATAATTATTTAATTGGAACTGATTTATCCTAGCCATCTTAATTAAGCCCTACAGCCTTTATTACATGAGGTCTTTTCTATATCAGCCTATTTGAATATCTCCCTTTCAGCTGTGGAATTTGGGGCTATATAATTTAATTTAATGAATGTATATTTTTATATAAGCAGCTCCCTTTTTGTGTTCATCTTCTTTCTCCCACTATTTTGTTGAAGGTAGGATCCATTCTAAGTAAGAGACAGTATAAAAATACCAGTTAGAATTCTCTGTTTTTTGCTAAATTCTTTAATTGTAAAGGAATTAATGCAAATTCATTTCACCTCCCGTCAGTACTCATGTATTCTATTTGCACTCGACTAATCAGCATTCATTTTTTATTACCTTTTAATGTTCCATTTTATGTACATATATTATCTTCAAATAAATTCTAAGGTTGTTGAGAGGCAGAAGCACCTTTGATTTCTCAGTAGATACCTAATAAGTGATAAACTCTTGGGCCTAAACCCCCTTCAAGCAGGCTCCCTTTCTGAGACTTTTATCTACTTCTTCTGGAATTATAAATATCATTTTGAGAGAAATTTTGTACAAATTTTTGTTATGTACTTTAAAATAAAATTGTCTCTCAATTTTATCTAGATATTTTCTTTACCCTTGATACAGACTAGATTTGTCTTATTCAGGGCCTTTTATTAGACTTTCAGAGATTTTGAGACAATCAGATTTAACTCTAGTGCTTCATCATCAAAGCTCTACTCCCCCATCTGGTGGGGATATTGAGATTTGTAGTTGTTATTCCTTGCCAAAGCTCCATTTTGCTTCAGTTTATACTCTTTTCTTTGGACACTGAAGTCTTTTTCTCCAACATAACAAAATGGAAGCCCAACGGTGAGCAATAATCCTTCTTTGTATTATATGACAGGACTTAGGAAGTAAGGAATCACATTGTTATCCAAAATAAACTGTCTTGGAGTTTAAGTACTTTTCTAGTCCATAAACAAGTTCTAAATCATCTATTGTACATTTATCCAGAATAATACAAGTAAGTTTGTTCTTAGTTCTAGCTACTCTTTCCAGCTAAATCTTAAAAGTGTTGCTTCTTATCTTTGTTTATGCTATTGACCAACTGAAATTCTTTTTTTTAAATGATTCCTTTAGATTTAAAACAAAGCAAAATACTCTTTGTATGCCCTTTCCCACCCAAATCAGGAAATGGACTTCTGAAGTACCATAGGCTTCAAAAATTCTTTTTAAATTGGAGGAAAAAAATAAGCTTGCATTAGGTCACTTATCCTTGTATCTGAATGAAAATAACATTTCAGAATAACCTCAAAATATACTTTCCCAACTGTCTTTACAATAATAACTGGTCACTACAAATTCAGCCACAAAACAGTATTTTTTGTACATTGACTTTAAAAAAAAAAGAGACCAAAAATAGAAATTTGATCATTCCACCAAAGTACCTTTCTGATGCCTCATCAAAGTATAGACAAATGACCTTGCATCCTTGCAAATTTTGGCAGGTTATGCCAAGCTGCAAAAGCTTCAGGGATGGGCTAGCCCACATTCTATTGTCAGAAAACCACTTGAGCTCTAAAGTGAAGGTAAGTTCCTTTAGAACAGAGGCTTTCTTTTTTCCTCTATGTACTCCTTATACCTAAGAGCAGAGCTTTGCATATAGTAAAGACTTTAATAAGTATTTGTTGCATTGAGCTGAATTGAGCCATTTGGAGAACTCTATTACTCTTATTATTAAGAGATTATTGTGAAAATGATAAATAATAGCAATAGCTATTATTTTTTATTTGCTACAACAGTCTACAAATCTTACAAAAGTATCGTGAAAAGCAAATGAGAGAATGTATTTAAAGTACTTTGTCAGTCAACATGTCATTTCATAAGTATATGCCAGGCCCTGTGCCAAGAACTAGGACACAAACAGCCCTTACCTCCAAGAAGCTTACTTTCAAATGGAGGCAAATAAAAAATAAATGTACTGAAATAAAAAAAGGTAACAAGATTAGGCAGCTAGGTGGCACAGTAGCAGAGAGTGCCAGACCTGATGTCAGGTAGATGAGACCAAATCTGATCTCGGACAATTACTTGCTGTGTGTGACTCTGAAAAATAAATCACTTAACTCTTGATTGTCTTTGTGTCCACATCTGGAAAATGAATTGGAGAAGGAAATGGCAAATCACTGTAGTATCTTTGCCAAGAACCCCCCACCACACACACACACACACACACACACACACACACACACACACACACAGAGTGTGAGAAACAAATCTCTGTTTTCAGATTTCTAGAACTAAGATCTTCCTGTTTTGAAAACTTAATTTAATTTCTTTGAATTAAACCCTCTATGTTTTCCAATAATATTTGTAAACAATGGTAGAAATTTCTTCATATGATTCAATATGGATGTTAAAATCTATTTTCATAGTGACTTTTCCCTAAAGCAATTCCCATGGATACAGGACCTAAACAAGATCAGAAAGCCAGCCTCTTGTTGACTACTTGTGATTTTATTTAAAATCTACTAGTGCACAGGGGAAATGAAATAACTAGTAGTTTGGTAAATCCATTCTGACATCCTCCTGCATTCTTCCTTCCTCTAGAGTGACCTTGATCATGAATCATTTACCTTTTGGCATAGTGGTTCAGGGCTGTAAATGGCAACTAAGATGACAAAGTCTCCCCTCATGATCTCACCCTGTTTATATTTCTTGCCTCTGCCCTTGTCCTTCAGAAACATTTTGGAAGGAACTTTTTCAAAATCTTGTTAACATTGAAAAAAAATGGAGGCAGCTGGGTGGCTGAATGGATTGAGAGCCAGGCCTAGAGACAGAAGGTCCTAGGTTCAAATCTGGCCTCAGACTCTTCCTAGCTGTGTGATCATGAGCAAGTCACTTAATTCCCATTGCCTAGCTGTTTCCATTCTTCTGCCTTGGAACCAATACACAGTATTGATTTTAAGACAGAAGATAAGGGTTTCAAAAAATCAAAACCCCCAAATAAAAACTCAAACTTAAGCAGAAAAGCATGCTTTCATTAGTATTTTCTGTCATAAGTCCCTCAGAATTGTATTGCTGAGAGTAGCTAAGTCTTTCACAGTTTATCATCATAAAGTATTTTTTTATTCCTATACTTTTATAATTTTTTATATGATTCATGTTTTTACTTTCCCCCTCGCCCCTCCCATAGCCAATGTGCATTTTCACTGGTTTTAACATGCATCATACAGTATTGCTGTTACTGTGTACAATGTTCTCCTGGTTCTGTTTTATTTCATTCTGTTCATAAAGGTCTTTCCAGTTCTTTCTGAAATCATCCTGTTCATCATTCCTTACAGCACAATAGTATTCTATCACTATCATATACCACAATTTGCTCAGTCATTCCCCAAATGATGGACATTCCCTCAATTTCTAATTATTTGCCAGCACAAAAAGGGCTGCTATAAATAGTTTTGTACAAGTAGGTTCTCCCTCACCTTTTTCTTTCTTTTTTTTTTTGCAAAGTACTTTAAACACATTATCATATTCAATCCTCCAACAACTCTGGAGGCTCCTTAACTTCACTGCAATTAAGTAAAGTCACTGCTGGGCATCTCATAGAATGGCACTTAGAGAGCCACAGTCTGGAGTCTGTTTCTTTTAACCTTATTGACTCTTTATGTGTTCGACTCCTAGAAGTTCATTGAAATAAACCTCAGCTACTCTAGTTATATATCCCAATGTCTACTTCCTCTTCTAGCAACCAAAAGATCCAAGAAACTTCAGCAAGGTAAACAGTTGCCTCCATCTGAAGCAGAAATTGATTCAGAGGCAATATTAATGATAATAATAATGACATCTACATAGCACTTTAACAGGTCCTATTTGAGCTTCACAACAATCCAATCAGATGGCTACTCGAGGTATTTTTTCTCATCACCATCTTATCGATGAGGAGACAGGCTGAAAAAGTTTGTCTCTTTCCTGTAGTCAAACAGATAGTAAATATCAGAAGAAGAAAAAAATATAAACTGAGGTCACCCTGACTGCATTCAGTACTTGGGATTTCAAAGAAGGAGGGATCAAATCTTGTTAGAGCAAAGATTTAAAGCTAATTTGTGTATGGATTCTTTTGGTATTCTAGAGAATTCCGTGGGCATCTTATCAGATTTTTAAATGCATAAATAAAATATGTAAGATTTTAAAGAATATCAATTCTATTGAAATATAGTTTTTTAAAAACATGAACACCCCTCCCACAAATACATTAACTGTTAGAGGGAGGGGTCACAGATGTACCTCTTCTCATGCAATCAGCATTTATTATATTCCTGTTCTATGCAAGACATTTGTTAGGTTCTCATGCAATCATTCAAGAAAAAATGTGTGGTATTATCTATCTTCACAGGAGATGAGGCAAACGTGAAAAGTTAAAAACAACAACAACAACAACAATTTAAACAGTAGCTATGTAGAGTGCCAAAGAGCCTTTCAAATCAACACATGTTTGTTCTAGATCATAGAAATTGAGAAGAAGGAGAGGTTTCAGGCCAGCAAAGGAGACTTAGGAGGAGAAGGTTTTAGAATTGTGGTCACAATGGCCTCCCTCTCACCTCATTCTCTTTTCCCTAGCCTTGCTCACTTCAATTATTAGCCAAAAAGGCAGTGACCAAAGGGTTAACATATTGTGATTGGGGATCTTATATAGTCTGTTTCAACTCGGAGCACATCCTACTGAAAGAGTAGCTAATTGTTGTGGAGCATCTTTTCATTTATAAGTGTTCCCCACAGAATTCTTCCCATCCAAATTTGTAGGATCCTCAACCCAAAGATGATGCTTGCATTTTAGTCAGATGACCTTGATTTGAATCTCAGTTCTGGTATCTTTCTCAGCCTCAGTTTTCTGATCTATAAAATAAGTGTTGGATTTAGATAATCTCAGAAGTCCCTTTAGCTCCTGATTTCCCCATCTGATTTAGCATTCCCTTGAAAGATAAGTTCAATGATTTCATCCAACATTGTTGTGTCTTCTTGGAACCAATTAATGGTGATTACGATATGATTATGAGTTAGAAGGCTAGTTAGCCTAGAAAAAGAGAAAGTCTTAAGTCCATCAATTAGTATGGTTTCCAGATATGACTATGGTACAATCAAAGTTTTTGAGAGAATGACATTGTAGAAAGAGGTTAGGGAAAGAGAATTTACCCATCTCCCACATGACGGTAGTATTCCCTTATTCATCTACTGTAACAAACATTTTTACTGCTAAAATCAGGAGCAGTGAATAATACTTTGTAAATTTCTCCCAGACTCTTAACAGGAGAGGGAAAACTTCTTACAGTTGTGAATAATATCTCTAAAAGTGGCCCAGGAAATCCATAAACATCATTGAAGTGGGTTCAACAAGTTAAACAAGATTCCTTTTATTTTCAGCCAAGGAGCTAGCTAGCTCATTCCCCATTCAATTGCTCAAATGAGGCAATAGCTCAAATTTATATGATTAACCTTGAAGAACCCCAGCTGGACTCCCAATGGTACTATGCCATTCCTTGTTCTGGACCCACGCATGTATTTTGGCCCATGTTCAATTCTGGGGAGTCTGGCCTCTAATGAGAGCTCCCTATTCTTCCCCTCATAAAATGTCCCACTCATACAACAAACCATAAGCATTAAAGACTCAAAAGTATGCACTAAAAGAATGGGATTCAGCAACTTACAACTATTGTTAAAATCAGCTTAAAGAGGGGCAGCTGGGTAGTTCAGTGGATTGAGAGTCAGGCCTAGAGACAGGAGGTCCTAGGTTCAAATCCGACCTTAGACACTTCCTAGCTGTGTGACCCTGGGCAAGTCACTTGACCCCCATTGCCCACCCTTACCACTCTTCCACCTATGAGCCTATAATACACAGAAGTTAAGGGTTTTAAAAAAATAAAAATAAATAAAAATCAGCTTAAAGAACCATAGAGCAGTTAGTGAGATCACTGAGTAGGTATTTTACATGACCTTTTCTGCACTTTCCAAACAACTTCCTAGGAAGTGTCTGTTCATAAAATGATATGAGCTAATTCTCTTGTCTCTGGCCATCCTCTGCAATACCAAAGGTTCCCTTCCTGCCGGCCAGCTTAAACTGATGGGACTTAATTCCACTGGACATCTCCAGGTCCCAAGGGAACCTCCAATCTTAGAAACATTCACCTCAACAATCCTGTTTTAGTCAACTACTCATAAAAGGAAAACCAAAAAACCCTTTTATTCCAGTATAAGCTCACATGGTTGAGCGAGTGAATGAATGAAAGGAGGAAAAACATTTTTTGAAATTTATTATGTGCTAAGCATTAGGATTTACTCATTTTCAGTCATGTCCAATTTCTTGTTGCCATCTCCATTTGGGATTTTCTTGGCAAAGATACTGAGTAGTTTGCCCTTCCTTTTTCCAGCTCATTTTGTAGATGAGGAAACTGAGGCAAGCAGGGTTGGTTCAGTTATTTGCCCAGGGCCACAGCTAGTGTCTGAATCTAGATTCGAACTTCAGACCTGGCATTCCAAACATTGAGCCACCTAGCTGCCCACACCGTAGATACCCAAAAGCAATATAGCTCTTGTCTTCAAAGAATTTACATTCAAATGAATGAGATAGCAGACAAAAAATGGTCTTCCAAAAAGGGAGTTACTCCCTGAGAAGCCACCTAGATGGTGAATAGTAGTCCATTAACATACCTTGTCCAGGTGTAGCCATGGTACTGCTTATTAGATTACAGCTCTTAGGTAAAATAAGTAGAAAGAGGAGGAAGACACAGGGTACCAGAGAATATGAAGCCAAGTGGCTTACTTCCTCACAGGCACGTCTGTGCAGGTCTGGTTCAGGGGATGGGGCAATAAGAAAGGTAGGGCTGAAAATGAAAGATGAAGATGAGGGTTCCAGGGAAAGCACTGCTGAGAAATTTATTTCCTAACAATCAGGCTTCTGGTGAGTGTTCTTCACATAGAAGAAGTAGGCAATGTGGTTGAATGGAGGGGTGTGTGTGTATGGGAAGCACAGTCCTCCCATCACTGGGAGTATAGAGATAGAGTATACTACTTGTTACATGAGAAAAGCAACCAAGAGACCCAGTCAATAGTGATCTCTCTTAATAGGTGCCTTACCCCACACCCCCACCCACTTGCCACTATTATGAGGCTGGACAGTGACTAAGAGACAACTCAAGGTTTAACACATCATACTAAAATACAAACAAAAAATGGGAGTTTTCCTTCATTAGACGAGAATCAGAAATGGGAAGCAAGCTTCATGGGAAAGTCCTTATAATAATAACATCAACCATTACCATTTAAGCTTTAAAGTTTTGCAAGTACTTTATATACATTTTCTCATTTGATCCTCACAACAGCCCCGTGTGATTGATACTATTGGTATTTTGTTGAATTGTTTCAGTCATGTTCAACTCTTACTTGGCTCACTTGGCATTTTCTTGGCAAAAATACTAGAGTGGTTAGCCATTTCCTTCTTTGGCTCATTTTACGGATGAGGAAACTGAGGTGAAAAGGATTAAGTGACTTGCCCAGGGTCACATAGCTCAGACACAGAAAGTGTCTGAAAACAGATTTAAACTCATGAAACAGAATCTTCCAAATTCCAAGTCCAGTGCACTATCGTGCTACCTAAATTAGGTATTAGCCCCATTTTATGAATCAAGAAATTGAGGCTCATGTGACTGGCTCAAGTTCTTACAGTCAGTAAAGAGCAGAAGCAGGATTTCAACCCAGGATCTTTAGGACACCAAATCCAGTACTCTTTCTGCAACAACATACAAGCACATACACAATAATTATACATGTGTGTATATTTCACAGCATTTTAATATTTAAGGCACTGGACAAATGTTTATTATTGGCAAGTAATAAAATCATTCTGAGAGAAAATTATGTTTGTTATTTAAAGTTGAGGGAGAAAGGGAACAAGGAAGAGGGGACATGTGCCAATAAATATTATCTCTAGGGTAAATTTAGGGACATAAGGAACAAATATGAACAGAAAGTGCTGCTCCTAGCCTCTCTGGCTTTTGGCTGATTGCCACAGGACACAGATTCCATGGGTATCTGCCTGCTAAGCAAACAAAGGGACTATCTGATAGTCTCTAGCATTTGGAATTTTTCTTTCTTACTTGTTAGTGCTTTAAACATGGGAGTTTTCTTTTTTCAGTTCTACAAGTCAGGAAGATTGATCATGAAAGATATCGAGGTAAGAGTAGTATAGATTTGTTCCTTGCCATTCTGCTCACCTTTAGTATTGAAAACGAATAGTAAAACTGACCAAATAAATGTGTGCCCAAAGACAGTTTTTTAAAGGGTCATTTTCATTTCCTTTTTAGTATCTGGGATACCTTTCTTCACACATTCCCTAAGTACTGCAGTGCTGGCTTCATCCTTGGTCTGTGTTTGCAGTCTTTGGTTATATTGACATCTGCTGGCGGGTAGTGAAATCTGGTAGCACCTAAACATCTAAGTGCAGGGATGAGTCAATCAAAGAGCATTTTCTAAAATGTGGCAGACATGGTGCTAAGTGTCATGGATAGAGAGAACAAACAAAAAAACAGCCCCTGTTTTCAAGGAGCTTGCAGTCTAATGGAGGAAGTAGCATACAAATAACCATGCCCAAACAAGCTGTGTAGGGTAAACTAGGGGTAATTTCAGAGGGAATGACTAAGATTAAGGCCTGGGAAAGACTTCTTGCAGATGGTTGGACTTGGCCTGGGACTGGAAGGAAGCCAGGAAAGCTAAGAGGCAGAGATCAAAAAGGAGAGCGTTCCAAGCAGAAGGAACCATCTGAAGTGCTAGGAATAAGGCCAGAAAGAATGGCACTGGGGCAACGTGTCAGATTTATACCTCCTCACCTTGTTTTTTGACTCGAAATAACATCTGTGAGAACAATGAAGTTTCTTAAACTAGAGGGGAGAAATGGACACTAAACACTTGAGATCAATAAACCATTTATTAAATAAGGATAGATTAAGAAACATTTTAAAGTCGCTTTTCAAAATTTAATTTTTCAGCTAGGCACTTCATTAGGTGCTAGAGAGAAAACCTTGGCACACAGCTCTTACTAGTAAAGCAAAGTCTCTGCTACTTGGGCCCACTGGTAGTATCAAGTACACTAGAAATCCATTTTTAAACATCAAAATGTAAAATTCTGGTGCTTAAAACTTGCTATGGTGGTATAGATCAGGAGCTCAGACGTGACTAAAAGTGACTTGAAGGACTGGAACATTAAAGGCCGACAGGATTTATTTTTCTAAAAAATTTTGCTGCCATCAAAAAGTTGGAAGGGGTGGGCGGGAAGGAATGGAAAGATGGAAAGCTGACCACTGGAGAGTTCACTTACGATTAAGTGCCACTTATGATTTAAAAAATTTATCTTTTCATGTTAAAGTTTGGGGGCAGTTAGATGGCAAAGTAGATAGAATGCTGGGCCTGAAGTTAGAAAGATTCATCTTCCTGAGTTCAAATCTGGCCTCAGACACTTATTAGCTATATCACCCTCAGTAAATCACTTAATCCTGTTGGCTTGTTTCCTCATCTGTAAAATGAGCTAGAGAAGGAAATGACAAACCATTCTAGTATCTCTGCCAAGAAAACCCCAATTGGGGTCATGAAGAGTTGAGCACAACTGAAAAATGATTGAACAACAAAATTAAAATTGAGAGAGAAGGGGATCAATAAAGAAGGAAAATATAACAATACATGATTGTCTCTAGATTAAATTTAGCGATAAGAGAAACAAATGTATAGAAAGTGCTGTGCTTGGACTCTCTGGCTTTTGGCTCATTACAGAAGACTGATGCCAGGGGCATGACTGAACTCAGAGAACTGAATTATACACTCTGGGCTGAATCATTTTCTATTTGTGTGACTTTGGAAAAATCACTTTACATCCCTCAACCTGAGCATCCTCATCTGTGAAATATAATGCTTATATTTAGTACATCATGCTTAGGATTATCATGGAAGGAAAGTGCTTTGTGATCTCTCTGGGTGTTAATGCAGGAGAACATGAACTTAAAACTGTAAGGGACCTTATTATCCTCCCATCAACAAGTACTTATCTAACACTTGCTTTGTGCCAGACAATTTACTAGGTTTTGAGGATATAATGCAAACAATAAAACAGTCTCTAATCTCAAGAAATTTATGCTCTAATAAGGAAGAGAAGCATATAAGTACATACAGAATAAATATAAAGAAAATACATACAAATAAATAAATACAAAGCAATTAACTACAAAATAATTAGTCAGGGCAGTAGCAATTGGGGGTGGTCTAAAAAAACTTCATATAGAAGATGGGGCTTGAGCTGCATTGTGAGGAAATAGAGATTTTAATAGGCAGAATTAAGGAGATAGTAAATTCGAGATTTTAAGCCTAGATTTAAGGATGGCCAGTACAAAGACAAAAGTGTAATTCTAGGTTTGAGGAACAGAGAGGAAGCCACTTTGCTTGGATCACACTGCAACAAGGGGAGTAATATGCAAAAAGGCTGGAAAGATAGGTTGGGGCCAGGGTGAAAAGAACTGTAAAAGCTAAACAGAAGATTTTATATTTGATTTTATAGGCACTAGGGAGCCACTTGAGTTTACTAAGTAAGGTGACTCATTCAAATCTGCACTTAAGGAAAATTATTTAGTAATTGTGTGGAAGATGGACTAAAATGGAAAGAGAATTAAGGTAGGAGACCCACATTGCAATTATTGTAATAAACTAGGTAAGAGGTGATAAAGGCTTAATTTCAGACTGTGGCTATCTGAAAAGGAAGAAGGAGTCAGATGTGAGAGATGCTGAGGTAAAGATGGGAAGATTGGGCAACAATGGATATGTGGAATAATGAAAATGAAGAGTCCAGAATAACTCCAAGTTTACAAATGTGAAAGACTAGAAAATGGTGCTATCTTTGACAGCAAAAGGAAGTTTTAGAAACTCAGAGGCTTGAGCAAGAAGGAGGACGAAGAATTCTGTTTTGAACGCATTGTGTTTGAGATATCTATAAAAGGCATCTAGTTTGAAAAGACTAAGAATGTAGACCCGAAGTTCAGGTAAGAATCTAGGACTGGATATGAGTAATCTGCAGAGAAATGATAATTAAACCATGAGAACAACGAGGTCACCAAGAGAAGAAATATAAAGAAGTAAAGAGCAGAGGCCCCAGAATAGAGATCTGTGAAATACCCAGGTAGGGGGCTTGATATGGATTATGAGTCAGCAAAAAAAAAAAAAAAAAAAAAAAAGCAAAAAGAGTTCATTCAAATGGGAGTTAAGTCAAAAGAGAGTAGTATCACCAAAACCTAGAGAGAAAAGAATATTCAAGAGGAAAGGGCAGTCAAAAGTTAAATGCCTGGGAGAGGGAAAGATAAATAGAGCTTGAAAAAAGATCAGATTTAGCAATTAAGGGAAGAACATTTCAAGTTGAGTGTAGAGGTCAGAAACTAGATTGCAAAGAGTTGAGAAATGAATAAGAGGAGATGAAGTGGGGGCAACAAATGGAGACATTAAAATGTAAAACTGTTCTAAGACTTTTGGGATACCTTATATTTACTTTGTATCCTTCACTGAAAAACAAAACAAAACAAAAACTGTGAAATTAACAATACTAACAATTCGACAAGAATCTCAAATTTATAGGATGCTGTTTTTAAGCATTCTTGTAAGATCCCAGGTGAATGATAAAATTTATTATTTGTCAAAAGCTACATACTATAAAATATGAGCGTGTGGTCATATTGCCACAGTTCATTAAGCTGATTGTAAGCACTGAAGGATGGATGGTGAATGTTTATCCTAATTACCTCACATTCGGGTTTTGTTTTTTCCACACTAAAGAAAATAAATGATCCAATGCAGGTATATCAGAATCACTTCCTGACTTCAAATCTTACCAGTACGTTCAGCTTCCAGAACTTAAATCCATTTTCACAGTAAGTATTTGTCATTCAATTTCCAATTTGAATCAGGAATAATAATAATGGCAGCTAGTAGTTATATAGAACTTCAAGGTTTGCAAAGCACTTTAGATATCTCAGTTGGTCCCCATAACCACCATGAGAAGTAGGTGGTTATTATTTCCATTTTAAAGAGAACTGAGCCAGACTGTGACTTGCCCAGGATCATATAATAAGTATCTAAGATTGGATTTGAACTCAGATCTTCCAGATCTAGGTCCAACACGCTACACGTTGAGGCACATAGATGAAAAAATATATAGTAAAGTTCATCAGAAATATACTAACTTCACTAGTATTATCCTGAATTCAAATAATACATGTGTATGAATCCACATAGTATCAAGTGAATAACTGGCAAAAACTAATATTAAACGGAGAAGGATATTCTTTCGACCAAACTGAATTTGTGATGAAGAAGCTAGATTGCTCCCTGCATCTCCTTTTCAAAAGATCTTTATTGTGCCAGCTCAAATTCCAACTTTCCCTCAGGTTAGACTTTCTTCTTTAAATGCAGGAGGCAGCCTGTGGATATCATGTAAGCAAAGAGACTGTGTTGTGCTCAGCTTGTAACAGTTTTATGGACAAGGGACTCTAGGTGTCCCCTCTGGTTGTGGCTACAACATTCATCAACATTCTTTCTTCTTCATCAGTGTCACAGAACTACCACTGGGGACAATGAATTTTTTTTTTCTTTCTCGAGAATGCTTGTCATAGACCAGACATGGTCGGATATTGTTATCTTCTGATTTTTGCTTCCTTTCTGCATGTACATCACAGCCCTTTTTTCTATTTTAAAAACTTCCTTTTTGTCTTGTAATGTCAATGTTGCTCATATCTCCAGACCCCCACAGGCTCTATAGTGACACAGTTTCAAGGTGACATCATTCTCTCAGAAGTTTACACAGCATGAAAGTTACTTTTATGATTATTTCAATAGTTTTATTGCTTGCATAAAAGCTCGAAATAAATGAAGACCAAAAAAGTTAACTGCTTAGAGCGTATATTGCAAAGGTTTGTAATGAAGACTTTTTTAATTTTTTAAACTGAATACACATATTTAATGCCACAAAGTTCTACTTTCTGCAGCATGTGGTTATTTATTTGCAAATAAGATAAATTTCATAAGTTACAAAAAAGACTCAAAGCAACACTGGCAAACAATTTTAATACTGTATCTAGGATGCACAAAATGCATTATGTCTCTTCTAGAAGGAAGGAAAGAGTTTATAAGCACCTGCTATATACTAGACAGAATGCTAAGTGCTTTTGTAAATCTCGCATTCGATCCTCATGACAACCCTGGGAGTCAGATGCTTTTGTTATATTACTTATATTTATATTACATTATATCATATGTACATTATAACATATCATTGCATTTTATAGTTGAATAAAAGTTTCTTCAACTTGTCCAAGACTTGTCCAGGGTCGCATTGCTAATAAGTTTCCAAGGTCACATTTGAACTCAGGTCTTCCTAACACTGTTTGGCCAACTTTAATTATGCACACTGAATTCAATGAGTAGAACTAGCAAGACTCATGTAAGGTCTATACAGGGAATACACATGTATGTATTTGTGTATACATATGTATTATATAGATCATGTCTTAATTATATAGAGAGTACAAATAGGAAAAGACTTTGTCTATATATAGACAGGATTTTTACAAATCTTAAGATCCTTATCTTCCAAAACAGTTAAAGAATCTCTTCTTTAACAGAGAGCTTGTGCTATTGTTATAATATGAATAATCTCCATTAACAAAGTTCAAAAGTAGCAAGGAAAAAGGACAAGTGAACCTGGCATCCATTATGTCAGCCTAAAAACCCTGCTCATATATGATATCTTCAGCAGCTGCACAAAAGTAGCTCAGGCAATTTCTACCCCTCTAGTCTCTAAAGGGAGAAAGGGAGGCAGTAGAAATGTGTGCCGCAAAGGGAAAAAGAAAACCTGAAGCCAAGCCCTTTGAGTGCAAATAAGCCTGGTCTGCCAGAGGTCTTATCTTCTTTTGAAGTGATGCACATATTTAATGCCACAAAGTTCTACTTTCTTCAGCATGTGATTATTTATTTGGAAATAAGATAAATTTCATTAGTTACCAGAAACGACTCAAAGTGTGGGGGGAGACTCCTTCAGGCCAACTCTATCATCCATAGAGAGATAGGCCACCCTAATTGTTTTTCAGAGCAGATAGCATCCAGAGTGCTTTCCAATATATCATGAACCAAATTCTTCAGTCTTGGGTCTTGGGAATCCCATGGTAGAAGTCTGAAATCTTCCAGTGATTGTTTTGTTCTCTTTTTTAAAAATTCCTAACCATCACAACTTGATTTATTTAACAAAAATCCCACTTCGCCTTTATTCTCCCTATTTGCAAACCACACAACATATTAACATATTAACATCAATCTCACTTTTCCCCCCAATTTACATTTTTTCATAGTTTCTTTGGATATCATCCCTACTTGCTCATAAGATTCAGGAATTTTCAGGATATTTTATTATATATGCTCGATATGAACCATAGAAACATTATTATGACCAGTAATAACAAGTTTACTCAGACTATGCAGCAGCTAGAACTTTCAGAAGCAACTTTATGACTTAATTGAACAAAGGAGTACTAAAGGCAGCATTGGGCTTAGATTTAGAATTCGTAGATCTGGATTTAAATGCAGCCTTTTAAAATTACTGTGTGACCTTGGTCAAGTCACTCTACCTCATTTAGAAAGTAGGGAGTTTGGGTAGATGATCTCTAAGACCTCTTCCAGTTAGCAGATCTCTAAAAGTCCCAGTCTCTCTTCTGAACATCAGTGCTTCATCACCAACTGACCATTGGCTATTTCGAATTAGATGTCTCATAGGCAAATGCATCTCAAAGTCAACAGGTCCAAAGCAGAAATCATTGCTTTCTCTAAGTTCACAAAGGCAGCCCTGGAAATATCTGTTTTCACTTTTATGGATAGTTCCTGAGACAAGAAGAGGACAGTAAAGTGTCCATTTCCAGAGTCATGAGTGTCCTGAGCACATGGGATGTCCCCACTCAAGTGTCTTCTTGAAAGGCATTTGTAATTGTGTACCACTCTGCCCCAACATAGATTGAATGCAGTGTGTGTTTCATTGAATGTAAGTTCTTGAGTTGGCATTTTTTCACTTTTGCTTTTGTATCTCTATCACCCAGCACATTGCCCAGCACAGGAGATGCAAAATAAATACTGATTGATTACAAATTAGAAGAGATCTAAGAAATCGACTAATCCAATCCTCTTATAGCTGAGAAAACACATAGTGTATCTTTTTTTGTTTGTGTGGGAAGCCAATAAGAGAATAGATAAAAATCTGAGACTCCTCTTTTGACCCCTTTTATGATCCACACCTTTTCCAGCACTTAATGAGTTAACAGCTTTTTTTCACTCAGCAGAGTAAAGCTGTAGCTGTGGGTATATCTCTCAAACTGCTCCAGGCATCCCAAGGTCACAGAGTGGCAAGCTCAAGCAAAATAACTTTTAGATAAAGTGAGGCTCATTTTTAACCCTTGAGACTGTTTCTCATCCGGCATTATCTTCGTAAGAAAATTCTTTGTAAAACTATAACTTTATTGTGCTTTGATGTGACATAATTTGTGTTTCTGCGCAAACGCGAAGTTTTAGGGGGGTTCTTTTGTGTGAAATGAGTCTTGAAGTATATATAATAAACTCCATGCTCCTGGAGCCAGAGCTGGAAGCATGAGGTAAAAGACAACTCCCTTGTCCTGTCCTTATTTCCTTATCAACTAAACTGTCCTTATCAGAGATGATAAAGAGAACTCCACATGTTTGTTTGAGTCATTTGTCTAGGAATCATATCTCTATCACTACATTATAAGTTTCCTGAGGACCTGAGGACTGTGCCTTGTATTTTCCAGATCCTCTGATGGGTCTTGGGCATTTCTGGTGGGACTCTACACCTACCTCTGATTTCATCTGTGTAGGAAACTCCTTCCACCAAAGCAGCTTAGCAATTCCTTTGTAATTTCTAGTTTTAGAAACTTGTCTAAAGCACTGAAAGACCAAATAATTTGCCTATGGTCACATGGTCACTATGTATCAGAGGCAGGATTAAAGCCTGATTCCCTAAATCTATTAGACCACGTTGCCACCCACCTGGAAAATACTAAGTGCTTAATGAATATTTATTGAATTGAGCTAAGTCCAATGTGTGTCCTCTCCCAATAATCCATCATTGTCTAGTTATTTGATAATCAGAGTGAAATTTTCTGTGGAAATACCTTTCAAATAAACATCTTCATCCAAGATTAATCACGGACCTGGCCCTGGTAGGGTGTGAATTAATGATGAATGGTGATGTGGTTCTGAAGGAGCAGAAAACTCTAGTAACCTTAAAAAGACTTTTAATTTTACTTTTAGAGTACAGAAGCCATTATTAAAAGCAAGATTCATCATTTAGAAACTAATATGCATATGTTCATTTATCCTGGCACAGCACAACAGATGGCAGTTATGTTTCCACAAGTCTACTAACTGCAGAAATGATTTCATCAATTTGAGTGATGGTTGAATGATTTATCCAGCCTACATTGAAATCTACAAAAATAACTCCATTCCCATAATTACCCTCAGGCTATTTAGTGTAAACTAAACAGTTTACAATGTTTAAAAATCCTAAAGAAATATTCCAGTGCCTATTAGTTCTGTTTTATGAGAGAAGAGTTTTAAATGCAAGGCAATAAAGTTGAGAAGGGAAACTGCACGGTGGAATACGTGTGTTGCCATTAAACTTAAGGAAGTCATTCCTCATATTTCATTGAGTTTGAGAGAAACATATCAAATTTTGAGCAAGTAGCTTAATTCTAGTCCTTGTTAAAAGGGGCAGTGCCCTCTGAAGGAAACTTTTCCAAGTACAAATACAAGGGATGTTTAGAATTGCAGTACCCTGTTTTAAATTCTGGGTCTTATAAGGGGTTTCACTGTCAAAGGGACAGTCAGCAGCATGTTATAGAAGAAAGAATACTACTAGTAATCAGCATTCTCATCTCAGATCAATCACTTGAATTTTACTTTAATTTTTAAAAATTCAATTTTATTTTATTTCCAGCTCCAAATTCTTACCTATTGAAAAGGAAAGGGGGAAAAAAACAATTATAAATATATGTAGTCAGGGGGCAGCTGGGTATCTCAGTGGATTGAGAGCCAGGCCTAGAGACCGGAGGTCCTAGGTACAAATCCGGCCTCAGACACTTCCCAGCTGTGTGACCCTGGGCAAGTCACTTGACCCCCATTACCCACCCTTACCACTCTTCCACCTAGGAGCCAATACACAGAAGTTAAAGCTTTAAAAAAATAAATAAATAAATATATGTAGTCAAGAAAAACAAATTTCTACATTAGCTGTGTGAAAAAGAAAAAGAAAAACAAGAGAAGAAATATGTCAATCTGCATTCTGAGTTCATCAGTTCTCTCTCTGAGATTGTAGGAGGGTGTGTAATGATGGATAACATGTTTCATCATGAGTCCTTTGGAATTATTCTGACTCACTGTGCTGATGAGTGTTATTAAATTGTTCATAGTTGATTATCTTTATAATATTGCTGTTACTGTGTAAATTGTTCCACTAGTTCTCTTTTCATTAATTCATACAAATCTTCCCTGGATTTTCTGAAACCATCTCATTGGTCATTTTTTATAACACAATAGCATTGCATTATATTCATATACATCTTGTTCAATCCCCAAATGATGGGCATCCCCTCAGTTTCCATTTCCTTGCCACCACTAAAAGAGCTTCTATAATTATTTTTGTATCTATAGATCCTTTTCCTCTTTTTATTTTAACCATTTTTAGGGTATAGGCCTACTAAGTGATATTGCTAGATGAAAAAGTATGCACAGTTCAATAGCTTAAAGGGCACAGTTCCAAGTTGCTTTTCAGAATAATTGGACTCATAATAATTGGGTTCATAGTTCCACCAATAATGCATTAGTGTATCTATTTTCCCACATCCCCTCTAGCATTTAGCATTTCCCCTTTTTAAATTTCTTTCATTATTGGGTGTGAGGTAGAGTTATTTTAATTTGAATTTTTCTTATTACTGATTTAGAGTATTTTTTTCAGATGGCTATTAATGTTTTAGCTTATTTCTCTGAAAAAATGCCTATTCCTACTTTTATGCCATTTGTCATTTGGAAAATGACTCTTACTCCTACAAATTTGGTTCAGTTCCCTACATTTTTTAAGAATAAGTCCTTTATCAGAGAAACTTGCTGCAAAGATCTAACCCTTAGCTGTCTGTTTCTCATTTTAGCTGCATTGGTTTGTATATGTGTGTGTCTGTGTTTGCAAAAAGTTTTGCAAATTGTATGTAATCAAAATTATCTATTTCTTCTTCTTATAAGCTGTTCTATTTCTTATTTTGGCATGAACTCTTGTTCCTCTCTCCATAGATCTGACAGATACTTTCTTCCATGCTCCACCAATTTGCTTATATGATATCATCCTTTATGTCTAAATTTTATATCCATTTTGAGTTTATTTTGGTTTATGGTGTGAAATGTTGGTCCATGCCTGGTTTCTGACAGACTACTTTTCAGTTTTCCCAACAATTTTTTTGGAAATAGTTCTTTTCCCAATAGCTGACATTTTGGGGTTAATCAAATATAGTTTTTTAAGTACATTTAAAAATATATTTTACATATATAGTCATTTAACTCCATTGTCTTTTCCATTTTAATTTAGTTTCTTTAAGGCAGGGGCTATTTTTGTCTCTCAAGAATTTAGGGTAGCACCCAGTCCATAGAGATACGATAACCTAGGGTTTAATGTTTTTTCTTCTCCAACTTGTTTCCTTTTTTTTTTTTTTTTTTTTAACCCTTGTACTTTGGTGTATTGTCTCATAGGTGGAAGAGTGGTAAGGGTGGGCAATGGGGGTCAAGTGACTTGCCCAGGGTCACACAGCTGGGAAGTGGCTGAGGCCGGGTTTGAACCTAGGACCTCCTGTCTCTAGGCCTGGCTCTCACTCCACTGAGCTACCCAGCTGCCCTTTGTTTCCTTTTAATATTATCTTTTTTGGATTTGCTTATACTTTTAATTTTATGTAATCAAAATTATCCATTTTATCTTCTTTGATCCTCTCTTTCACTTAAACTATTCTTCTATACATAGAACTGATAGGTAAATTTTTCCATGTTTTTCTTATTTGTTTATGATTTGGCTTTTTATATTTTAGAAGTTGATGAAAGCCCAAAATAATTTATATAATAAAATATTGTATAATGTTTATGCAATAATAATATCACTATAAAGACAAACAACTTGGAAGCTATAAGAACTATGATTATGATGCCTGTGATTCCGGGAAGCTGAGGAGGGTATATACTATCCACATCCTGAAGAAGTTATCAATTTGGTGTAGAGTCATATATATATATATATATATATATATATATATATATACACACACACACACACACATATATATTAACCCAGCCAAGAAAGGAATTTGTTTTTTCATTATGTGTATTTGTTAAGAGGAATCTGTTTTTCTTTTTAATGTGGGGATGGGAGGAAGAGAAAATAGATTTCTATTAGTTAAAAAATAAAAACGTTTGGAAATTTGTGTGGGATGAGGCCTACAGGTGTGGAATTTTGCTTGTGCTTTCAGATTCAGTCACTGTGATCATTAGTTTTGCTTAATTGTTCTACACTGTGGGAATAAATCTGGAAATGTTTGTAATGTAAAAACAAAAATCAATAAAGAAATTTTAAGTGGAAAAAATGGAGTTTATGTTCTAACAGGGGAAGAATAACACGGGCAGCTAAAGTAGGAAACTGGGAGGTGGGGTGGTCGAAAGAAGGACGAAAGCTGAGAGCCCAGATTCCAGGGTGAGAATCTGAGTGCTAGAGTGCAGATGGAATGGAGATAGCCAGTAAGTGTCTCAGCTTGGATGAGGTAAGAAAAACTCTCACCAATCAGAACCCAAGGTTCTAGGGACAGAAGTCCAAATTCCATTGGAAGAAGAAGGAAGAGGCCAAAGTTTGGCAATTATCTAAATAAATGCCAATACCTAAGTGGAATTATTCATTTTTATTCACTAATCCATTCTGATTAAACACTGCTTATTAACCCAATTCTGTCTATTCCACAAGATGACCTACTTCATACTCTTCCTAGCAAGAAACCACCACCCATTCTTTACAAGTCTGATCCATCAACTGTTCTTAAGAAAACAGAAAATACAGATACATATGACTAATTACAGAGGTTGTTAAACCTATACAGAGTCTTTAAGAAGAAAAACCTTCTCACCTCCTTAAAGAGCTTGAAGGGGTCCTAAGAAAAGTGACTACTTTCCATATAAATTAGCTTTGCAAGTGGAGTTTATCTGCATTTCAGCCTGGCTGCTGATAGAACACTGGACCTGGAATCAGGAAGATGTGAGTTCAAATTCAGCCTCCGACACTTAGTTGTGTGATGCTGGACAAGTCACTTAACCCTTTTGGCCTCAGTTTCCTTATCTGTAACAGGCTGGAGAAAGAAAAGGCAAACCAGAGTTGAAATTCAAACCTTTAGGGTTTGGTTCTTTGGGGGAAAAGGAACCAATCTTCATTCTAGAAAGTCTAAAACACACAAGGGCAACTAGGAGGCATCAGAATGAGATAATAATTGTAAGTATTTGGTACAGTACATGCTACATGTTAACACTATATAACATATTACTGCTGTCTTTATTATTGTTACCATACGACTTAGGGAAAGTATCAGTGAGTGTGACTTGATCAGAGACAAAATGCCATCTCTGTGTGTAAAGGCGCAATAAACTCACTCTAGAGTGCTTTGGAGGCATGTCCAATTCAACCAGAAGGAATATAGTCTTCCTGGGAAAGGAGCCCCTTTTCTTGATAGCTTAAGGTAAGAAAGACATTGGCCTGAGAGGACTCTGTAAAAACTTCCCTGAAACTAACTAGACCAAAGGGCAAATTTCTATTTCTTCTATAGATCCAAGATGATATTTAGCTACTCTTGGATATCTTGCAATGGGGAGTGGGTAGCAGAAGGAAACAGAAGACTCCATAAGCAGAAGATAACACAACAAACTCTAGAGAACTAGGGAAAAAGAGAAGTGGCTAGGTCCTACATCCTAGACTTTAGGACATTGCAGTTCCCTGCCCTGCCCTGCCCTCTACCACCAAAGGACCATGCAATGGATGGTTGAACTGTTTTCTGGAAAAGGAGAGGAGACTCTTGGAGGTTCTACCCCATCTGTGGGCACCCTATAATGAGTGGACCATAGCTTTTCCCCACTCACCCACTAGAGACAGCTGGGCCTGGAGTCAGGAAGATCTGCTCAAAACCAGCCTCAGGCACATATTAGCTTTTTTTTTCCTAGGCAAATCTAGGGGATTTCATTTCTCTGGGGCTTCTTCTCCCAATACACAATCATCATGGACAGTCAGCCTTTGAGGGCAATGACCAATATGTCTTTATTACATATAAAAACTGAAGAAAATAGATAAAAGAAAAGCATATGTAATACAACTATGTTGTTGTCCAGTCATTTAATGTTCTTCATGATCTCATTTGGGGATTTCTTGGCAAAGATACTGGAGTTATTTACCATTTTCTTCTCTAGCTCACTTTATAGATAAGGAACTGAGGTAAATAAGGTAACCTGACTTGTTCAGAGTCACACATCTAGGAAGTATCTGAGGCCAGATTTGAATGCAGGATGATGAGGCTTTCTCATCCCAAGCTCAATGTTCTATCCACTGTGCCACCTAGGTCCCCACAACTATACATATATTAAAAACCTAACAAAAACAGCAAAAATACAATAAAGTAACAGAAGAAAAAGACATCTGGAGAGGATGTTGAAATAATGTCATTGCTATTATTTTGATAAAAATTTTAAACTTTATAAAAAAATCTCAAAATAAATCACTTTCATAAAAATGGTTTTATATATGATTTATTTTTTATAGACTAGGTTTGTACCCCAAAGGGATAAAAAATGTTTGTACAAAAATATTTTTAGCTGCACTTTTTTGTGGTGGCAAAAAATGGAAAACGAGGGTATGCCCTTCAATTGGGGAATAGCTGAACAAATTGTGGTATATGATGGTGATGGAATACTATTATGCTATAAGGAATGATGAACTGCTTGATTTCTATACGAACTGGAAAGACCTCTGTGTACTGATATGGAGTGAAATGAACAGAACCAGGAGAACATTTTTACATAGTAACTAAAACATTTTAGGACAATCAAATGTTAGGATTTTGTTCCTAATAGCAATGCATTGATCAAGAACAATCCTGAGGAATTTATGAGAAAGAATGCTATCTACATTAAGAGAAAGAACTGTGGGAGTAGAAACACAAAAGAAAAACATATGATTCATCGCTTGGTGACAGATGGGTATATGATTTGGGGTTGTGGTTTTAAAAGATTACTCTTTTACAAAAATGAATAATATGGAAATAGGTTTTGAGTGATAATACATGTATAACCCAGTGGGATTGCTTGTCAGTTCCAGATGTGGAGAGGGAAGGGGACAGGGAGATGACATGAATCATGGGAAATTATTCTAAAAAATAAATTAAATAATGTGAAAAAAGAAAACTTATGTGGACATTTGTTATTAAAATAAATATTAGTTACCTACTTAAAAAAAGACTGAAGGCTCAGGTGATGGTATATTTTAGCAATAAAGCATTTTTTAATTAATACAAACATAAAAGATTGTTTGAAGATTTTGATATTACAGAGACAGAAGCCATAGACTTGCAGTCACAGGTATTTCAAAATTGTGTCCTCTATTTTTGAAAGACCTTTTAAACAATTCTGAGAAATTAGGACTTTGGATCAGAGAATTAGAGTTGGAAGAGACCTCAGAGGACATCTTTGTCAGCTCCTTAGCTTTACAAGTAAGGAAACTAAGGCCTAGAAAGAATTTCATGTCTTAAGGTTCTACCAGTTATATTAAACACACACACACACACACATTGATATTACTTATTTTATATCACCATAATTTTGAAATCTGTCTTTCTCTTTTCATTTCTTTCCTCATTTCCCCCCTTCTTCTCCTCTCTCCTGCCCTCCTTTTCTCTTACTTTTCCTCACCTCCCCATGGAGCTATCTCTAATAAGACTGAATAAAAAAAAAAAAGAAGAAGAAGAAAAACAGTTCGGTAAGATTAAGAAACACATAAACCAGTCTTGACAATATATACAGAATGCTGAACGCTCATTCATCAGCTATGCTTTTGAAGTCCTTCACTTACAAATGTCCATTTTCTGTAATATTCATTTAGTGATTTAAAAACTTTTTGCTTTCCCTAAATCAGGCCCTCTTAATCCATTAAAAACAGACTTTGTAAGGGACATTTTTCTTGATGCCATTTTACAATTGACAATAATATTCCACTGGACCCTCAACATTCAAATAAAACTTCTCTCTCCAAACTTACCAATGATCTCTTAATGGACAGATCTCACAATTGTTTTTAGTTGTCTTCTTTTTTTTTTAAACCCTTACCTTCTGTCTTGGAGTCGATATTGTGTATTGGTTCCAAGGCAGAAGAGTGGTAAGGGTAGGCAATGGGGGTCAAGTGACTTGCCCAGGGTCACACAACTGGGAAGTGGCTGAGGTCAGGTTTGAACTTAGGACCTCCTGTCTCAAGGACTGACTCTCAACCCACTGAGCTACTCAGCTGCCCCCAGTTGTCTTCCTTCTTGATCTATTTGCTGCATTTGATACTGATGGCCACCCTCTCCTACCTATTCTGTTCTCTCTGAGTTTTCATAACACTACTTTATCCCAGTTTTCCTCCTATATGCCTGACCTGTCCTTCTTAGCCTCCCCTGCCAGTTCATCATCCATATCATGAACCCAAACAGAGGCATTTCCCCTTTTGGAAGCTCTCCCAAGTCCTCTTCTCTCTTTTCTTAATTCACTCTTACCTGGTAACTTCTTTAACTTCCATGGGTTTATGCAGATGGTCTCCATATCTGTGGACCTACCTAGCCTGTCTCTGCCCTGGGATTAAATACTGTATCATCAATTGCCTCTTTGACATTTGAACCTGGATTGCCGTGGCATCTCAAACTCATTATGGCCAAAGCAGAACTTGTTACTTTTCCTTTCTTCATTTAACTTTTAAAGCTCTTAGCAATTTCATCTTAGTCAATCTTTCCATCCTCATTGGACAGTATTCCTTTCTCCCTCACTCTATGATAAAATCAAATTAGCCTTCTCTCTGTTCTGTTCCTCACACATAATATTCTATATTTTTTCTCTTTGCCTCATCACTGGTGGATCCTTGTGCCTAGAATGTACCTCTGCTCGCCTCTGCCTCATAAAATTCCCATTTTTTTTTACATGGCAACTTGCCTGATCACCTCAACAGCAACTAACCTCTAAAACCACTTTCTTTTTAATTTCTTTGTACTTATTCTCTTTATAGTTAATCTGGAAGACATGCATACATGTAGGCAGCTAGGTGGTTCAATGAAAAGAGCTTGGAGTCCAGAGGACTTGAGTTCAAATCCCAACCTCAAATAATCACTTCTGTGTGACACTGGGGAAATCACTTAACTTCAATTCTCCTTAATCCACTGGAGAAGGAAATGGCAAACTACCCCATTATCCTTGCCCCACCCAAATCCATTAACAAAAAGGGGTCAGACACAACTGAACAACAACATGCATATATATACATATATATGCATCTTTATTGTCTCCCTTGTTGAAATATCAGCTCCTTTGTCATTAGGGATTATTCTATTTATCATATTTGTGACACTAGAGCCTAGTACAGTGCCTGGAACAGAGCAGGTGCTTAAAAAATGCTTGCTGATTGAGTCTTGCTAAAATTGCTTGGGAAGAAGCACCTATGACTATAAGTGTGGTTATGTTGCCATCTACAGGAAATATAAATTCATGCGTCAACTTTTTCTACAGGTACAGCTGTAGCACACTAGAGACAGAAAAATTATTCAAATTTGTTAGCATGTCCTCAAATACATAGAAATAATTCCTTCTCCCCAATATATCAGAATCCATTTGCTCCTGGAAATCAATGACAGCAGAGGAGAAAGGGAAGGTCACCATTTTAATATTCTAAAGAAGTTTACAGGTGGGTCATACTGATGAGGAAACCAGAAATTTCACCACCCCCTCCAAAATAAAACCTTATTATTACTTATTTTTATAGTACCTTTAAATTGTTGTTGTTGTTGTTTGTCCTTTGTTTTCAGAGGACCAAAGAAATCACGGGGTGGAATCTCAAATTGCATGTAAATTGGATTTAAGTAAAATTGAATTACACAAAGTCCTCAACCTCACTCTCTCTTCCAGAGACATCAAAGTCCAATGGTAAGACAAAAGTCAGGATTATTGGTGATGGCCTGGGAGGGGGTAGATGACCTCGGCATCTTCCATGTCTGACCAAACACTTAAGTTCTCCATAGTGTCAGCTTCAGCATGGTCACTGGAACAAATTGTTTTCATCTGCCCATTCCATCATGGGAAGTCTTCATATGCTCAGAATAGACATTCCACTAAGTCACCGAAGGATTTGAGGCCTTTTGGTTATCCTCAACCTGGTTTAGCCCATATGGCTAGATGGGTTTACCAAGGTGGTGTTGTTCAGCATGCTTAATCCCCACTGCCTAGCCGTTACTGCTCTTCTGCCTTAGAACCAATTCACAGTATTGAGTCTAAGACAGAAGGTAAGGGTTTAAAAAAATAAAAAGAAAACCTCAAATGCTTATGTTTTAGAGTTTTGATTTTATAAGATAATTTATTTGCAAAAATAAATAATACGAAAATAGGTTTTGTGTGATAATACATATATAACCCAGATTGAATTGCTTGCCAGTTCTGCAAGGAGGAGGGAGAAAGAGAAGGAGAAAATTTGGATTATATAACTTTGGAAAACTCATGTGGAAATTTATTAAAAATTTTTAAAAGAAAAAAAGAAAACCCCAAATGGGGGTCACAAAAAGTAAGACATGTTTAAAAAACCACCGAACAACAATATGTGCTAGGCATTGAGCTAAACATTTCACAAATATTTCATTTGATTCTAACAACCTTGATTGTTAGAATCTATATATTATATATATACATATAATATAAAAGGCTAAATATTACATATATAGTAATCATATAATATGTAATATAGTAATAAATTTATTAATAACAAATAAATAATATTTATTAACTACATTTTACAAGTTGAAGAAAATGAGGCATTCAGTAATTAAGAAATTTACTCAGGGACAAATGAGTAGTAGTAAATGTCTCTGATCACATTTGAATTCGGGTTTTCCTGATTCTAGCACTCTAAGCACTGTAACACCTTGCTGCCTATCAGATATGTTGCTATACCAGGTCCATGCTCTGTGCATGCCAGTGAATGAATGATAAATGTTAATTTTTGCTCATCTTCCCCATCAGCTCCTTTCTTGGGTCACCCTAACCTCAAGTTCACAACCATTGGGGAGGAAGATAAAGTGGAGATCCCAGATAACTGCTATCAGTTCACCCGCTTTAAAGAGAGTTCTAGTTTCCTAGAAGAGTCCTGGAATTTTTCATGTACTTGACATCCTCTGGCAGTTTGGGTGAAAGGAGTATGATCACTAGCATCCCAGGGAAAGAGATAGGACTAGCACTTCAAATGAGTGTTGGAGACTATATGGACTTGGTCTCAAGTTGCACTAGCAATTTGTTGATGAAGACAGAGAACACGGGCTGTTGGGCTAGGCTAGGTTGAAAGAAATCAGAGACTCCCTTTCTTGGTTATGCTCAATGCTAAATATGAGTGCTGCTTCACTAAAATGGACATTTCCAAGAAGTCTCATCTGCCCATGGTTCTTAGATCATTTTGTGCATATGAAAAAGAAATACATGGATAAGAAATGTTGCTTTAAGGTCTTCATAATTTTCCTAAATTCCAGGTATTTTATTTCATCCCTGTGGGAGAATGAAGCCTCTCAAAGGTCACAGCAAATAGTCTCTCTGAATTGCATTGGTTAAAAATTTTACCAGCAGTTGGTCAACTCTGCAGTGAGGAACATCTTCAAACAGAGCTAAGTGATCCTCAGAGAAAAGACCCAGAGTCAATCATTGGGCCCAAAATAAAATTTTTCTGGCTTCAGAAGTTTTAATAGATCTTGTAATCCCCTGGCAGAGTCTTTGAGAGTCTAGGGTTGCCTTTGCACTTTGGTAAGGAATTTGAGGAGTACTTTAAGGAAAAAATTCATTCTTAAGAACATGAAAACCATCTTCCAGAGGGAGAATCCAAACTTCTATATGGATTGTCCTTCAAAAGTTCATTTAAGTCAATTGGAGTTTTGTTTTGTTTTGTTTTTTCCCATGGAAACTATGGTATACTTGATGGTTCTATCACCAAGTCTACCAAAAAAAGTTTATTTGACCCATAATGTAGCCAAAAAATAACCATATAGTTGTAAGTTACCTGGTGGCTCAAGGCTTCTATGGGGAAATGTGTTCAGAAATCTAATTTAGGACACCAGAAACTTATCTTCACCTTTCACTCCCCAATGGCATCCTTGACACAGAAGAGTCATATTATTAACTTTTCTTCTCCTAACTTTTCTACCTGTCAGACAATGGGTAAAGCAGAAGAAATTCTGGTATCGTTGGTCACTCAATGAGCAAAGATTCCCAGTACTGCTTAAATGAGCTTAAAATAAAAAAAAAATTAAATAAAAATTTAAAATAAAAAAAAGTGCTTAAAATAGGGATGATGTGAAAATGTTGGGGTAGAGAGGTGGCACAGCAGATAGAATCTGGAACACTCATCTTCCTGAGTTCAAATCTGACCTCAGACATTTACTAGCTGTGTGACCATCGACAAGTCACTTAATCCTGTTTGTCTCAATTTCCTCATCTATAAAATCAGCAGGAGAAGGAAATGGCACTCCAACATCTGCCAAGAAAACTTCAAATGCGGTCATGAAGAATTGTACACAACTGAAAATAATTCAACAACAACAAAGCAAAAGTATGTGTAGTTGGGGTGAGAGGGGGAGAGATAGAGACAGAGATGGAGTTGGGGGGGAGGAAGTGAAAGGGGAGAGAGA
>NC_058132.1:396095796-396106862 GCF_016433145.1 Gracilinanus agilis
AGGGAGAGGGAGAGGGAGAGGGAGAGGGAGAGGGAGAGGGTGAGGGAGAGGGAGAGGGAGAGGATGAGAGTAAAACTCTCTAAATATTTGGTGGGTCAAGGTCTAACTTTCCTCTCATTTTAAAATGTTATTATAAGGAATGACCTTAAATCATAACTGAGAGGATTTGGGTTAGATAGTGTGGGAAGGACTTCCAGACAATGTTAAAAATGATGCAAGATCTCGGGATCTATTAACAAAAGAAAACCCTGCTGTTTGGAAGCAAGAGGATGGGATAAAATACAGGAGTCTTTAAAGATCCTTTTGCCACTAGAATTATAAACTTTGAATTATATATTCACACAGATAAAAGTTGCAACTTTCTAATACACTTATGTAACATTCAAAGACATTAATAGTTGAATTCTTTCCAAGTCTGAGATATCTCTTTATAGAAAGCTTTAAATTCCATAAATCTTTTGACGAAGTAGGAAGAAGGGATATAGATCGGCAATAACCATCTTCCTTCCACTCTGTGTAAGTGACTGACCTTCAAGTCAGCCCAAAGATCGAAAACACAAAAATAGCCTTAGTTATTGCTATACATTTTATGCACCAGTGTGCGGTATAATATATGGTGCCATCAGACTAGAACCTAAACCTTGGAAATGGTTTCCAAAAATAATGATGAGAAACAGAGTAAGTCTTGGGGGTAATTCTATTGTCATTTGTATGGCTTTTGAAAAATCAAAATTACTTGATAATGACAATAGTAATAATAAGTATAACACTTTAGAATTTAAAAGGTGCTTTACAAATATTACATCATTTTATTCCCACAATAACCTTGGAAAGTAAGTGTTATTATTGTCCCCATTTTACAGATGAGAAAACTTATGCAGAGTAAATTTGAATTCAAGGTCTTTCAGATTCCAAACTCGATCTACTACACCACCTATCTGCCTTAACAAACAAACAAAACAAATTAAAAAACCCTTACCTTCCATCTTAGAATCAATACTGTGTATTGGTTCCAAGGCAGAAAAGTAGTAAGGACTAGGCAATGGGGTTGGCTTGCCAAAGGTCATACAGCTAGGAAGTATCTGAGACCAGATCTGAGCCCAGGACCTCCCATCTCTTGGCGTGGTTCTCAAACCACTGAGGCACTAAGCTGCCCCCTGCCTTTTTTCAAAAAATGAAAACTTCCATTTTATAATCAATACTGTGTATTGGTTCCAAGGTAGGAGATCAGTAAGGGCTAAACAATGAGAGGTAACTGAACCCAGGACTTCCCATCTCTAGACCTGACTCTCAACCCACTAAACCATCTAGCTACCGCACATCTGCCTTTAATATATAATCCTTTCATAAATCATTTAACAAAAGCTTGGGCAAACTCCTTCACTCCTCTGGACCTCAGGTCTCCCCCAAAAAAGAGGTTAGACAAGGTAGACCCTAAGGTACCTCCCATTTCGTAACATTCCTGAGATTAAATTTTTTTTCTCAAATTTAAAAACAAGTATAACAGATCAAACCACCTGAACCTACTAAGGTTTCTTGCTCGATTTTTCATTCTCATAGAATTCTCTGTGTGACTCTTAATATAAAGGCTTCCCATCTAGATACGTTCTATGGAACCAGTCTTTTGTCTTCCACATGAAAAGAGCTTGTCCTGTAGCTACATTATGCAATGTTGATTCTCCTGGTCTTTCAAAAAATCATCTATCTACACTTTACTATGCCTTCCAGGTCTTAATTTCATTGACTTCTTTAACATTTCCTTAGCACTGTTTACAAGACTAAAATTGTTCCTAAGAAATACCACTTTAGAGGGCAGAACCAAGATGGTGGCCTAGTCAGTGAAAGCTGAAACCACTCCAAGAATCCTCTCAAACCAAGAAATAGCACTTTAAATGGTTCTGTGACTTTCTGTTCACTTCTAGAAAATAAAAAAGGTTTACAAGCACAAGTGGTAAATTAAAAAAAATTTGATAGGAGAAGAAACCCCTTAAGTTTTTGGTTTTGGAAGGATATTCTAATCACCTCATTAGTTCTATTTTTGCTTCATGGGACAGAGTGCATTTAAAATTTTTGCCACTGGGAGTCTCCCTTGTATTTCCATGAACCACCTTCTCTGCATCCGCTTAGGAAGATGAAGGCCCAGATACTTGCTTTAGTGTAGAAAGCAAAACGGAAAATTGTACCAAAGTAAGCCTAAACTTAAGTAATCACTTACTGGGCCTTTTTAACTATTCCCTGTCCTGTAACTAGGCATACCATCTGGGCCAGCTTGGGTCCACAGTTGAGTGGATGAGACACAAGTTCATTCTTCTTATTCTCTATCTTATTAAAATCTACCCCCATATAGACTAAATCAGTGATTCCCCAAGTGGAAGCTACCGCCCCCTGATGGGTGCTGCAGCCATCCAGGAAAGCGATGATGGCCACAGGTGCATTTATCTTTCCTATTAATTGCTATTAAATTTTTAAAAAATTAATTTCCAGGGGTGCTAAGTAATATTTTTTCTGGAAAGGGGGCAGTAGGCCAAAAAAGTTTGGGAACCACTGCTCTAAATGATCACCCTAGTGCAAATAATAATATGGAAATAGGTCTTGATCAATGACACATGTAAAACCCAGTGGAATTGCACGTTGGCTATGAGAGGGGGTGGAAGGAGGGGGGGGGGGGAAGGAAAGAACATGAATCATGTAACCATGGAAAAATTTTCTTAATTAATCCATTAATAAAATTTTAAAAACAACAACAACAACAACAACAAAATCCACCCCAATTCCCCAGGAGCAATTTTACTCACAGCTTAGGTCATGGCTTACAGTTAGGATTTCTTTTTAAAAGGAGGCAGGATTAAAAAAATAAAACTATTCAAAATGGAGTATGAATTAGGTATGGGACAGGTAATGTATTCCTATGTACAAAAGTGGTCACCATCTTGACTACCACTTCTTAGACCACGAAGGAGATGTTCCAGTCCCTGGAGCTCACTGAGCCCCAGAAGGAACAAAGTACTTGAGACCAAAGGCTCTGCTTCTGGCAGCTTGGCCTCTGAAGCCATTATTAAAAGGAATAGCTCCTATGAATGGACCTTCTGTCATTGCCACCATCTATACCAGCTGCTGACCAATAGATCCCAAATGCCGAGCAAGCTCAGGAACCTGTGGAGTAGCAGTGCTTCCTAGACCACTGGCTCTGTTTCCTGCCCAATCCCCATGGACAATGTCCACAAGAACAAACACTGAAAAGCTGGCCAGACAGTCCCTCTAACTACCCTCCCACAGGATAGGCAAGTTAGCCTAGTGGAAGACACTCTGAGGGAGAAATGGGAGGCAGTATGTGTCAGGCGAGTCAAACCACCGTCACCACAACTATCATCTTCTCAACAGAACACTATGGAGAAAGCTCAAGACCCTGAGCCCAGGAGTGCCTCCAATAGTAACTCCAGACCACCAGCCCTGATTCTAAGCCTAACCTCCCATCCATCATCCATTGGATTCAAGCCTTGTGGAGTTGGGACCCAGCAATTGTGTCTGCAGGTTCTATGGTTTTTTCTGCAATAGTCACAATTACTAAATATATGAAAATATACTGAATGGAAAATAAAGTTCTTCTTGTCAAAATCCTTGGCACTGCCAAATGGTTTAACATCAGAAACAGAGAGAGTTTTGTTGGTGGACTTGAACTTAAAGAAAATGCATTCCTATCTTTCACTCAGGAGTGAGACCTTTCCTTCTGATTTGTATATGAAACCTCCTATCTGGCTTTTTTCCCTCTCTGAGAATATGAATTCTTTCTAAACAAGTATTACTTTTCTTTTTTGCAACTCCAGCTCTTAGCACAGTGCTTTACACAAAGTAAGCACTTATTAAATTATTTTTTTCATTCATTCATTCACTCACTGAATGACTTAGAAGGACTCAGTCACTCAACTTATAATTGCCATTACATTCTCCTGAGATACTGAAACTTAAGCCTCATTAGAATGGAAGATAATTTTGAGGGCTGATAATTAGGCATTTTAAATTCCACTCCAACTCTCCAGTGTCCAAACAATACCCAGCACAGTGATGGTAAAAATGACCAAGCTTGGGTCAGTCCTCTTGGTGGTGACTATCTTCTCCACCATCTTGTAGTAGTTACTAAAGATTGCCCTTTGGCTACCATTTAGCTCTAACACAGTATGACTTCAAGTCCTCTTGAACTCCTAAAGTTGCTTCTAAGCCTGGATATATCCATCTGGAATAATTACATATTTACCTCATATGAGGAAAGAAGAAACACAAGAGGCCACCCAAAGCTAGGCTCAGGATACCCAAACCATGGTTTGGATGAGGAGTAAGGTTAAGTCATTTTCCTACCACCACCTTCATGGAAAGTGGCTCAAAATTTTTTTTGATACAATTTTTAATTGGAAAAGAAGAATAAGGCTGAGGGATAGGTCACTCCCTTTCTGTAATCCAAAGGGTCACCAGCTCTTCTGAACAATATAAGAATTCTATAAGTCTAAGTCTAAGCCCTTTATCTCAGACTCTCACATTGTGGGAAGGTGGCCTCAAGCTTCCATTTAGTCAACAATTCTAAGTCAGAGTATCCAGTGCTAAATCCATGTGATGGTCCCTATAAGCTACATAAAGAAGGAAAGGATTTAAATGTTTTATGATCTGGGTGCTGTGCTCAGAGCTTTACAAATATTTTCTCATTTGAGCTTAAGAGGTAGGTACTATGATTATCCTCATTTTATAATCAAGGAAACTGAAGCAAATGGAAGCTAAATGACTTGTCTAGGGTAACACAGGTAGTATGTGTTTGAGGCTGGATTTTACTAAGGTATTTCTGTCTCCATGCCCAGCACTCTACCCATTGACTTGTAAAGAAAGCTGACAGACCAAGAATTAATCCTGTGCTACCCCATCCCCTCCTTTCCTTTCCTTCTAGACTACCACTTTGGCTTGTGAGCATTCACTCAAAAGGACAAAAATGAATGTTGCTTTATTAACCTGCATTTGGGTAAAGAAAAACTGATAAATACAAAGATGAATCCATCTCAAAGGGACCTAAGAGATTATGTAGTTTAACCTACTTATTTGACAATTAGGAAAACTGAACCCAAAAGAGGTGATGTGATTTACTCAAAATTATAGGGACAGGAAGAGTTGGCCTGAGGAGAGTGGGAAATGGAGACTCATCCTGACTATGTGAAGGGTCACAAGACATTTTTATCTTCTAGCATCCCAGATAATTCTCTAAGAATAAGTTGTAGAGGGTGCAGGTAGGTAGCAGAGTGAATAGAGCACTGGACCCAGAGTCAGGAAGACCTGGCTTCAAATTTGACTTCAGATACTTCCTAGCTATGTAACCCTGAGCAAGTCACTTAGCCCTAATTGCCTAGGTCTTTGCCACTCTTCTGCTTTAGAACTGATACTGAGAAAGAAGGTAGGAGTTAAAAAAAATGATAAATTATAGAACAGCTGTGACTTCACCTTGGTAGTTTTCTGATCAGGCGTTCCCTATGCCAATGAAATTACAGGTTCCATCCCAAAACAAGACTCAATGAACCAGGTTGTAGGACTATTTTACTTGGATACCTCTGTGTTGCTATTCAGTCATTTAATCATGTCCGACTCTTCATGACCCTACACCATGGCACACCAAGCCCTTCTAATCTTTACTATCTCCTGAAATCTGCCCAATCTTATATTCTTTGGCTTCATGGCACTCTCTTTCCATCTCATCCTCTTCAATCATCTCCTTTTGCCTTCAATTTTTCCCAGTACAGGTCTTTTCCAATGAGTCCTGTCTTCTCATTATGTGGCCAAAGTATTTAAGCTTCAGTTTTAGTATTTTTCTTTCCCAAGGATAGCCAGAATTAATGGACTGATTTGAACCTGACATAATAAATCCCATAAAGTTCTTTCCCAAGTCCTTTTTCCTTCCTATGTCTAATTTTCCTGACTCTACCTGACAGTAACTTCAATGCTAAACTATTTTCTTCTACGAAAGAGAGAAACAGAGACAGGGGTAAATAGATAGAGATAGGGAGAGGGACTAGATCTGTGATTTCATTAGTGTTAGAAACTTCTAGATTAGGAGGGGAAGTGTGAGGAGTGGAAAGTCAAAGGGAGTTAATCCTGAGCACTATCACCACTTTGATATGGACCTGGAAAGGAGAAGAATTATATGAAAAAAGAATCAGACTTTTTGGATAATAAAAAGGGGCAAAATAAATTTAATCTTTGTATCTCAACTCAAGTGCTGAACCAGACATAAGACAAATTTACCTATTGGTACTTTTTAAAAGCTATTTTTAAAAATCAGTCAAATGCCTAAATGGAATAGGACATTTTTTCCCATTCTGGTTACCCTTTCATGTGTAAGTGAACCTGTGGCAGAGATCACTTGTAGGATGGAAAACACACCTGGAAACACTGTGGTGATCTCTCATTTCTCTGATTTGTCATCCTAGTTGGCCAGAACTTGGAAACGTCAGTGTCTAGCACTGTTGGCACCAGCTCTCTTTGCAAGTACTCAACTTCACAAGACTAAAAATGTAGAACAGCTTTGTGAATTAAAGGCTTCATATCCAAGTTCATGGAGAAAATATAGCTCCCCAGTTAGGCCACCCTTTCCTCAAGAGGAAGGAAGGAAAGAAACAATCATTTTACTATGTGCCTGTTAAGTTCCAGGCAACTGTGCTAAGTATTTTATAAATATGTCATCTGGTCATCACATTAACCCTACAAAGTAGGTATTGTTATTAATCCTCTTATATAGCAGAGAAAACTGAGGCAGCAATGACTTGCCCAAAGTCACACCACTAGTAAGTGCAGTTATTAAAGCAACTGAGGCTTCATCTGAACTCAGATCTTCCTGTCTACAAGACTCTGCTCTATTTACTTCATCACCTAGCTACTCTGTATTGTTCTTCCCTAGGAGAAATTCCTCACCTTGATAGTAAGGAAGCTGGAGATTTTACTTCCACATCAGATTTCCCTTTTAGGACTTCTTTGTCAGCAGCAGGGTTACTTACTGCTCCCTGTTATTCTCCACTCTCTACCTGTAATAACTCACCTGAGTTCTGCAATTCAGCCTCCTGTAGCACAGCTCCCTTGTTCTCTAGTTCAATAGCATCTGACTCTTCGTGACAGGGTTTTCTTGGCAGAGTTACTGGAATGGTTTGCCATTTCCTTCTACAGGTAATTTGACAGATGGGGAAACTGAGGCAAACAAGGGTATGGGACTTACATGGATCAGACAGGTATTAAGTGGAGGCTAGATTTGAACTTGGGAATATGAATCTTCCTTTCTCCAGATCCTCATTGTCTGTAATGCTTCACCTAGCTGTTCAACTCCCTTGTAGGGTCCCATAGTTATGCTGCTTTCTGCCAAATGGTACTGGTAATCTTCCCTAGGGGACAAGCATTCTAGCCTCTGGCCAGGATCGAGTAGTCACCCTGAAGTCTCAACCAAACGTTGTTGCAGCTCAAAACACACTTCTGGATGGGGCTGCCCCTTTCTTTTGGAACTTTTTGGTTTTGTACATTGACACATCTACAACTCCAATTGGCCCTATTCAAACACTCTTTTCTCAAACCATTTAAAGAAGTTTCTCTGTTTGCTTCTGCTTGCTTCAGAGTGATTCAGTACAGTTTGTTTCTTTGTTCCCTTGGTGCTCAGTCAATATGGCTCGCCCTTGTCCAAAAACCTGCTCCACGTTGTGTCCAGATTTATTAGTATCACGTATTATTATTTCATGTAACTGTAAGGAGAGTTTCTCAGACCCTCATGGTTGCACCATGCATTTGTAGGAGCTCTGAGTAGCAAAATCACCTAGTTTCTGCACAGCTTCAAAATTAGCACAGACTGCTTTTTTAATCTCCTTTTTTTCCCAACCTGGGCAGCTTGAGGCTCCCCATGAAACTCAAAAAGGCTCTAAGGGATATTTTGAATTTGTGAAGGAAATATAGTGAGGCCAAGGATACTACCAGCTTGAGATAATTCACAGTTTCAACATTAGACTGGGCTTCATTCTTTTTTGATGATGTCTTGAATGTTAAAGGCATTTTTTATTTACTGGTACTCTGAGCTGTCAATAAATTTTTGAATTTTGTCTTTTGAGATGCCATACATTTGCTGAAGCTAGGTTTTCTCTGGTTGTTGTGATATGAGTCCCTAGCAAAGATCAATGTGGAACAGAAAAGTAAAGGGCGTAGTGTCTGCTCTTATTCCAAGGTTGGAGACATACTGTGCCCAAAAGATGCCCACAATCCATTAGTAAGTCATTTGGTTATTTAAGAATGAAATAAAACTATTGTTTTTTTTCTTTCAATTCATATGGATTATTTTTTCAAAAAGCTACTAAGTTGATAGGGTGTAAACACTTATTAAATTGTTTGACTCCAACTATTTAACAAGAAGAACTGTTAGTTATTTCTTTTGGCCTGGGGAATCTATGAGACAGCTAGTTGAGAGTGACAGATCACTCATCTTCCTGAGTCCAAATCTGGACTCAGACACTTACTAGCAGTGTGACCCTGGGCAAGTCGCTCAGCCCTGTTTGTCTCATTTTCCTCATCTGTAAAATGAACTGGAGAAGGAAATGGCAAACCATTCCAGTATATTTGCCAAGAAAACCCCAGATGGGGTGCCAAAGAGTTGGACATGATTGAAACAACTGATCAACAAGAACAGGAGCATCCAAGGAAAAAATTATGGAGAAACTAAGGATTCCATGAAGGGTGAAAGTTAGAGAACCTCTGACCTTTTTGAGAAATGTTAGACTAGGTCAGAATTAATATAAACTCAAGCACCCTTTGTAATGTTAAAGGGAGAGGGCATAAAAGGACATAATACATAAACTCAAGGACACTCTGATGTAGGGCACTAACCCATAACAACTTCTAATCTAAACAAATAACTTTTGATTCTTGTAATAACTCTCAGAATAAACTGTTTTAATCCATATTCAATAGTTCCCTCTCCTCTCCTCTTTTAGCCCATATACATTGAATCTTATTTATAGTTTTTGAGGTCTATTTCGTATACTTCTCATATTAGTAACTCTCTCTTTTTTTTTTTTTAACACCAGATCTCCCTATCTTTCCCCAGCTGGGAGTTTGGTGATGTCCCATGAATATGATAGTATAAAAGCCTTAACCTGCTCTAGTTTAGACCTAGGCTAGTGATCCCTGTCTTCCCCTTCTTCCTGCCCACTCCTAGAGGCTAGCCACATTGCTCCCCTGCATAGTTTAGACATCTAATTGTTTTTAGACCTCCTCCAGCTCTGAGCTCCTAAATTCCATTGCTCCATCAGCTTCAGACTCCCCAGTAGTTTATAGGAATGCACCTCCTTTCTCAGAATTCTCACCAAGTCTTGAGGTTTGTAGAGCCAATGGTACTCTTTCCCCTCTTGCTTTTCAATTTTTTTCTCCCCCAGGGTTAGATCTGTTTGTGCAAATTGGCCCTGAAATGCTTCATGAAAGATCTCTAAAAAGGAAGGCACAGCTACAAGGCTACATGCTCTAATTAAGGGGACTTGCCTCAAGAGTGCAGAAATAATGCCATCTCTGATATACTTAGCTTTTTCCAAGTTCTTTGGGGCTGCAATTCGTAGCACAGATTTGAATCTTTATGTTCCCATCTTGTATGGATAAATCAGATTCTTGCAAATTTCACTATGGAAAGGTGTTATTACAGGAGGTGAGAGGGCAGAGAGACAACCAAAGCTTCCAAATACATTAAACTTGTTGCCTTTTAAAATGTATTTTTCTTCCATTTTGATCTCACTTTCAGCTTCAGTCTGGAATTGTTCAGTACATATAAGCCTTATGTTCCCCTCTAATCCTGTTATCCATCAGAAATGTGCTTTTCATCTTCTGGATTGACACCTTTGAAAATTCCTTTCAGCAAGCCTTTAGCTATTACATTTTCCCTCATGTACTTAGGATCATAGGCTAATGATTTAAAACTGGAAAGAACCTCAAAGGCCATGTGGTCTAAATTGCTTGTTTTGTAGTTGAGGAAACGGAGGCCCAGAGGGTTCAAATGATTTGACCAAGACCAAAGCAGCAAATAGTGGAAGAGTGATTGGAAGGCAGGTCATATATCTCTAAATCCAGTGTTCTCATTGCTTGTAGCAACCTGTCAATGTACATCCACTAATTAAACACCATCATTTATTTTTTTCCCTCTGAGACTGACCACCAATGTGAAATAATGTGTGCCATACAAACTTCTCTATGTGAAATACCATATTTACCAAGGAAAATACTAAGGTATTCTCAGTTTTTAGTTATTATAATCTATTCCAATCATATTTCTTGCTGCCAGGCACCTCTGTTTCATTAAGATGCAAAGCTACTACATTGCATAAAAGGGATCGACTCCATCTATTTAACCATATTCTGTTGCTTATTTTCAGTAATATTGCCTTTGGCTTATAATTTATTGAAGATGATATTAACTATGCCACCTGAAAACAGGAAATGTGTTCTATTTTCTTCCCCTCTGGAATATTCCATAGAGCGTGCAGAGGACTACTTACCTCCTATTCTTTCTCAAAGACCTGACTGTTTTGTGAAATTAATTTACTGGGAGCTTAAGGCTCCAATTAAATTACATTTTTAAACTAATTTAAATATGATTTAATCCTGAACACTTAGAGGTAAAACTTACATTACAGTCATGTAGAGATTGGTCTTAACTGTTAAAATTTCACAGACAGAAAGTTCTTTCAGTGCAGGAATGATAGAAACAAACTAAAAACCTTTGCCTCAAAAAGATTTCTCACTAGACCTGTGCCGTTCAGGCAATCTAGTCTTTTCAAAGATGAACCAGATATATGTTTTCTTCTTATTTCCCACATTCAGTAGAAAATTTCCTGCTAAGAAGATTTTTAGTTTTAGAGTTTTGGTTGTTCAGTTGTTTTTTTCAGTTGTATTTGACTCTGTGATGCCTTTGGGTTCTTCTTCACAAAGATACTGCACTGGTTTGCCATTTCCTTCTCCTGCTCATTATATATATATATATATATATATATATATATATATATATATATATGAAACTGAGACCAACG
>NC_058132.1:396109721-396119830 GCF_016433145.1 Gracilinanus agilis
ATATATATATATATATATATATATATGAAACTGAGACCAACGGATTTTTAGTGACGTACCAGGGTCTCACATAGTTAGTGGTCTGAGGCCAGATTTGAACTCAGGAAGATGAGTCTTCCTGACTTTTAAGTCTAGCACTCTATATTACTGTGCCACCTAACTACCCCTAAAAAATACAATACAGTATAGATAATGTTAATTTGTGACTTTTCTATATCAATATGTTGTTGGTAGGGCCACTGCTATTTGAGTTTGACACTACTATTAGAGAATTCCCTGGAGTAACACAGACCAACTCTTACTCTACAACTTAACAGTGTTAGAGAGTTGCCTGGGATATTGAGAAGATAAGTGATTTGCCCAGGGCCACACAGCCAATATCTATCAGCAGAAGATCTTGAACCTGTGTCTTTATGACTCTGAGTCCAGTTTTCTAACCACTGGAACTGTCTCAGTTTATCGTGTCATTGATCAAAATTGTAAAAATTACTTCTAACATTTTGCAATTTTGAATCTCATTTTAAAATACAATGGTGACCTCTAGAGACAGAACTGTTGGAGTCAGAATGCAGATCAAAAATCTTTCACATTCATTTATTTATGGTATTATTTTAGATTTTTGATTTTATATAATAAGCATTCCCTTACAATGATGACCAATATGGAGGTATGTTTTACATGATAATATATGTATAATTCAGATCAGATTGCTTACTATCTCTAAGAAGGGGGAGAGAAGAAAGACAAGGGGACAATTTGGATCTTATAATTTTGGTAAATGCATATTGAAATTATTATTACATGTAATTGGGAAAATGTCTTTGGGTAAAACTGAAGAAAAAATACAAGTGTGAGTTTGGGGATATGTCTGTGTGTAAGTGGATAATTGATGGAAGTCACTCAGTGAATACATTTATACAGAATTGCCACTGTGAAAAGGACTCTAGCATTAGCTCTAGGCACATAGACAGGAACTTTAATAGTGATTAAAGGGAAGAAAATCCTATAATTGGAGTCAGAAGTTGTTAGATCAAATTCTGACCCTGCCACTTAGTCTGTGTGATCTAAACAAGTCACATAACCAACCCCTCTGGTTTCAGAGAATTTTTCTGATTTTCATTTTATGGTTTCCTCATCTATAAATATAAGGATTAGGTAAAAGGATCTGCAAGACACCTTCCAACTCTAAATGTATGATCTTATGAATTTAGCTAAGGGCAGTCAGGTGGTATAATGGATAGAGCACCAAGTCTGAAGTCAAGAAGATCAGAGTTCCAATTTGGCCTCAGATACTCACTAGATGTATGATCCTGGTCAAGTTTCTTAAACCTGTTTGCTTCAGTTTCTCATCTGTTAAATGAGCTGAAGAAGGAAATGGCAAACTATTCCAGTATCTTTGCCAAGAAAAATCCAAAATAGACTCCAAAATCAGACCCAACTGAACAACAACAGACAATGAATTTAGCTGGAGAAAAAGGTCACATATGCAGGAAAAAATCTGAACACTTAACAGAACCACATATCAACAACTTAACAGAACCATATATCAACAACTACAAATTAATTAGAACAAACAGCATAAAAATGCTGAGAGGGTGCAGAGTCAAAAGGGTGATCAGCACCCAGTGGGATTAATCAAGGAAGGAAGGCTTTTAGGAGATGAGCTCTCCCCCACTATGTTGATGATCTTCATTTTTTCTTCAAGTAGCAGACCTTTTTTTAAAAAAACATTTAATCAATCAATTTCCCCCTCCCAGGTCCTACCAATTTCCTCTATTATGTTCTTAAGATGAAAGCAGCAGCATCACAAAATATATGACTTTTTTTTTCCAGTTCTCCTATTTGAGCAGCTGCATTTCAGTGGGGATAACCACGGATCTGAGGTCTGGCCATCTGCTTTGTAGGTTCAGAAATTCTGTTTTGAACACTTTCACCAGGAGGTGATCTAATCCCAGTACTGAGATTATTAATAATGCACATTATGCCAATTTGTTAACTTGTTTTTTATAATGATATGAAAATAAAGACTCATCATCTACGTAAAACATGTCCCTGTGGTGAGTAAGTCCCCTCATTAGACCTTATTATAGATTTTAAAATTTCTTATTGTTCAAAATAGACAGGAAAAAGAAGTATCCTCACATACATCTATATTAATCTGTTATGGACTCCATTCAAGGAATATTTGTATGTGACAACCATTTTTAGACATATAATACTCATCTCATTAGTGCTGGGCAAGCAGGTAGTTAAAAATATTTCATCATCCAGATGGAAATTAAACTCAAATTGGTGGTGCCCTGGTCATAGTTATTGAACTTAATAGTGCTAGTCTAGAGTCAGAAAGACTCATCTTCATGAGTTCAAAACCAGCCTCAGATACCTACTAGCTTTGTGACCCTGAACAAGTCACTTAAGCCATTTGCTTCAGTTTCCTCATCTATAAAAAGAGATAAAGAAGAAAATAGCAAACCACTCCAGTATCTTTGCCAAGAAAACCCTAAATGGGGTCACAAAGTATAGAACATAATTGAAACAATTATTTTCTCTCTTTTTCTTTTTAAATTTCAATTTTTTTCTAGATGGCATGTTCTTTCTCTACTCCCCTCCCTAAGAGGGCAGATAATATGATATATGTTAGTGATAGAGAACAGGTGCCAAAGGTGGCATGCAGAGTGCTTTCTGTGGGAATGCAGCTGCCCTCTCCTCCAGTTTATTACAAAAATGCAGAGGGACTCAACTCGGGCAGAGCTTCTCCTCTTCCCCTCTCCACTGTACCTGATGACATTTTTTCACATCCCCCACCACTCTTCCCAGTAGTCCAATGGGAGTGCACAGTGGTTAAGGTGGGTGACTCACAGGCAGCAGAGTTGAAGGGGAGCAGAGCACTCAGGTCACCCCCTTCTTCCTCTCAATTTCTCATGAAATCATTAGTTTTTAGAAGGTCAAATTCAGATTTTAAGATCTGATTTTCTTCTGTCAGTTTTTGGTTCTCTTTTTTAAAATTGGTTCATTTCTTCTTGCATCACTTTCCTTCCTCCTTTTATCACTTTCATTTCTCTTTCCTACTTTTCCTGTGCCTCTCTTAATTGGTTTTTGAAGTAATTTTTGAGTCCTTCCAGAGTCTGTGTCCAATCCATATTTTTCTTTTGGACTTTTGGTGTGTTTACTTTGCTTTCACTGTCCCCTTCTGTATCTGTATCTAGCTCTTTGTCTCCATAAAATTTCTTTAGTTAGTTTTTGTTGTTGTTGTTGTTTCCTCATTTTTCCTTTCTAATTATAGGTAGGCTTGGGAGGATAATGTGATGGTCTGAGAGCTGAGAGCTCTGAGAGCCCCCTCTCCCTGCTGATTCAATTAACCCTTGTGATACTGATAGCTTAAAGACTTGCCTCAGGCTTAGGTGTAAGCTTTTGATCTCACTCTGATCTTGATCAGATCAGGGGCTGATCAAATTCTAGTTTAAGGTTTAGTCTCTAGTTTTTGTTCTCAATGTGTACTTGATCCAATCAGTCACACCCTTGATTGTCCTGTCTTAGAACTCAGCCCTGAGCTTTAGACAAAAAGATCAGTACTTAGTATTTATTACTATCATCCCCCCAAAAGTGTGCATTAAATCCTTTTCCCAAGCTCAGACTAGAATTCCCTGGACTGGGACTCCAGACTTCTCCAAAGGTTTGAAATTTCAAGGGGTATGCATTGGCTTGTACCTCTATTTGCACAACAGAATCTCAGGATATGGATGTTGGCTCAGGTTTAGGTTCCAGAACCTCAGACAGCAGATGTGGAGTGGGGGTATGTGACCCACTCTTGGCTTACTCTTCCCTCCTTGCTTCTGGCTGGGTCTGCTCTCCTCTCACACCAGTGCCCCAGATGTTCATTGCCTACCTTTTGGGTTTTTCTTTTCTTGAAAGTTCTTTCTCTCTGTCTCCTTGTTGGTTCTTTCTCTCCTATATTTATTTTGTGGTGATATTTTAATCTTTGTCACAGAGGATTTGCATAGTGGCAAAGAGCTGCTGTTATGAATTAAAATGATATAGATGGATATATTCAAAATATTTAATAGTTTATTTAAAGCCATATTGGTAATTATGAGGCCACGTGCCTGCTAAGATCTAATTCAAAATGCCTGCCATTACCTCTGCCCATCTGGCTTGTTCAGCAGGAAAGAGCATGTCCCAATCAAGTTCTGAGACTTTATACCCCTGTCTATGTAATTATACTTCCTGTCCTCCTCATTACCAAAGAGGAATCATGGGAAATGTAGTTTTGAGAGAGTACTAAATGTCCACAGGAAGTTTAGACCAGAGATCTCAAGATCTGTTCAAAGAACCTCAAATTTACAATATCACACTGCTAAAGATTACTCTGCCATCTCAGCTCCACCCCTAGAAGTCTCCAGAGCCCCCTCAACCTCTCTACACTCAGACATTCCTCACATCACCCATTCCTCTACCCAGCAGTCCAATGGGAGCCCTCCCTCCCTCCTCTGTATTTGGGGTAAGGCTAGGGGGTGGGCAGCGTGCACTTGACACTCAGTGAGGGGGAGGGGCATGGCAGTCATTCAGGGGGGGGGCACAGCACTTGGTTTGGGGGATAAGGAGGGGGAATGGGGTCCAGTACTCTGTCTCTAAAAGGTTCACCATCACTGATATAGGTTGTGAGCATATTATCATATAATATATATTTTCCTGTTTGTCATGTTGTAAAACAAGACATATAATGTTTACTCTAGAGAAAAAATTCTTTTTAACTTTTTAACTTTCCTATGTCTAAGTGACTAATTATCAGGGTGGGAGTTTGAACTGCTTCCAAATAGAGGGAGTTACTTTTTCCCCAACTAAACCATAAGTGAGATTGGTCGCTAGAATCAGAATCCCTTTTCCTTCCTCTAGGTGATACTTCATGAAAAATGATAAATTATCATGTTAAAGCTAGAAGGGACTTTAGAGATAATCCAGAGCAACTACTTTGTTTTACAGATGAGACAACTGAACCCCAAATTCAGGAAATGTGACTTGTCCAAAGTTAGTAAGTTAGTTGCTAGTACTTAATGGAATTTTAAATAAAAAATTGAAATAAAAAAATTTTAGTCAGGAAGTAGAGTTTCATTATCAAATGTCAATAATTCTACAAAAAAAAACACATCAATATACATATTAGTGTTAATGTGACTATTTACCTTGTAAGGCTTTCCAGAGCTGGAGGTAGACAGTACTTTAAGATATCTCAAGTATTAGGAATTCCATCTTCTGATCTTAATTGCCAGTAGTCACAAATTTTCACCTAAATTATGAGTTTTCTCTTGCTACTGAAGTTAAAAGGTCATTGATGACAAATTTTAGCCTAGGTGAGGGAGTGAATGAAGTATTTATTAAATACTTAAATTCTGCAAAGAGCTGGGGATACAAGTATAGAAGCAAATTAGTCCCTGTCCTCAAGGAGCTTACATTCTAATAGTGAGAGACAACATATATAAAGGAATGGTACTCACAAGGATGGTGAGTAGAGACATAGAAGATTCAGTTGATATATTCTTTCTAAAGCAGTGGTAGCATGAATTTGATTACTGTTCCCAAAACAAAATGTTGAAATCAGGGGAATAGGAGGGCATGGTTGGGTGGACAAGGAGAAAGCAGGGCTAAATGGGAGGATGGATGTTAAGCATGGTTTGGGAGCTAGGACTGGGCAGATATAGGGAGTCAAGTGCATTGACATTGGCTTGTGTCCGGGAAGTAGTCATAAAGCTAAGTGAATAAATCTAGGGGGAAGGTCTTAGTTGAGACACGCATATTGGGAGCATGGAGTGGAGGGTGAGCCAGGGATAATAAGGGAAGGACAAGAAATGCAAGGGAGAGACACAAACAGAGCTATTTCTAGTTGATGATCTTTAAGACACAACAGTAAGAGATTCATAATTGTTTCTGAGAAATTGACCCTAGGACTTGGCACACTGCTAAATCAAGATCTAGTTATTCTTCTCTGTTTTGATGGTTGGGGGTCCTGGATCCCTCTAAGCCTCAGAACAACTTCAAAATACTAAAGAAGTCTAGGTATTTTATTATTTATTTATTTGTTTGTTTGTTTGTTTGTTTATTTATTTATTTAGTTATTTGTTTATTTTTGAAAACCCTTACCTTCCGTCTTGGATTCAGTACTGTGTATTGGGCTCCAAGGCAGAAGAGTGGTAAGGGTAGGCAATGGGGGTCAAGTGACTTACCCAGGGTCACACAGCTAGGAAGTATCTGAGGCCAGATTCGAACCTAGGACCTCCCGTCTCTAGGCCTGGCTCTCAATCCACTGAGCTACCCAGCTGCCCCTGAAGTCTAGGTATTGTAGATGGTGAGGCAGGGTCTTGTTCATGTGTATCTGATTAGTTTCTCTCCTCTGAGATTGGAGGCAGAAATACATCCATCAGTAAGGTTGCAAATGAGATGGATTAGCAGGGAAAGGCAGATAGAAAAAGGGGAAATTTCTAGTTCAGTGACCCCATCAAAAAAGAAAGAGTCCTAAAAAGAGACTTTTTTTCCCAGATTGCCACAGTGTCTAGAAACTCATAACCTTACAGTATTATTATTCCAAAATTAAATCCTATATTAAAGCACTCAAACATTTGTTGATTGTTTTTCATATAACTGCTTGCCCCAACTACCTGTTCTTTACCTTTTGAGTACAACATTTAGATTAGTCAGTGGTAAATGGGAAAATGGAATTGTCTGGGAAATCATAATCTCTGCTTTAGGAGTTTTCTTCTGCTCTTCAGGAGCTGAGAAGTTGCATGCTTCAGTCTTAGGGCTCATAGGTAGGCAGGTAAGTAATGACTGAAAGCAAGAAGAGCAGGTGTTACTTCTACCATAACCACAGCTAGGGAAACCTTATCACTATTGCTGGACAACCTAAGTAGGCATTACTAATGGCAAGGGAAAGAAGGCCAGTTGTAGCAGTAGGAATCTGGTCTTTCTCTAAAATATTTGATTTTGTTGTTATTCAGTCATTTCAGTTATGAACAACTCTTTGGAACCCCATTTGGGGTTTTCTTTGCAACTACTGGAATAGTTTGTTATTTCTTTCTTCAGCTCATTTTACAGATGAGATAACAGGGTTAAATGACTTATCCAGGGTCATATGGCTAATAAGTTGTCAAATTTGAAATCAGGGAGGTGAGTCTTCTGACTCCAGACCTGGAAATCTATCCATTGCACTCCCACAATTCCCTAGAACTGTCTTCTAAATCTCTGCATTATCCCAAACGTCTATATTCAGACAGTCCAGTCCACATTTGTTATCAAGCTGATTAATTTTGAGATTCTAATATGGGGACTTATGTAGAGCAAGGGATACTTCTTTGCATAGTTAGACACTACCAAAAAAGAACTATCATTCCTTCCAGTTCATTTTCAGAGAAACATACATATCCATTCATGCTTTAAGTGGGATAAAAAGGAAGAAAGGGAATGATGGGTGAATATTTATGAATTTAGATTGCAGTCACCCTCCATATTAAACTTTTTGACAGATAACAGGGGGAAAATATTGTACCTTTTTGTGTTTTACTTATAGTCAGTTTTATATAACATTAAAAACATTTGGAATAAAAAATTTTGATCTAAGTGAGAGATTTATCACTTGCTAGCTACACAATTTTTTGCCAAGTCTTTTAACCTCTTTAATTCCAGGTTCTTTTTTTAATTACACTTAAATTTGTTAATAAGGGCATATATTTATTTTTGTATTAGCTTATGTTAAGATTTTTTTGTTTTTAGACCAGGCATTGCCAGATATAGCTCTAATCCCACCCAAGTGAGACTTCCTGTCTCAAAAAAAATTATTTTACACATTTAAGAAAAACAGTAGTAGACCTTATGATATAACTAAGATATTTGACAGCACATACAATACCTTGCATTCAGAGTCCTCAACCATTTCAACGAAAGGGAAGATATGCATTTCTTTAACTCTTCTTTGGAATTATGAGATTTGAGCTTCTGTTTTTTTCCACTATAAAATGTAGGCAGCTTGGGCTGGAAAAATAATGTGGGATATTGCAAGGGAAGTATTTTGTAAAGCTCTTTAAAGTTATGAGTCATTATCATTTCAGTATTATTTACCCTTGTTATTGTTGTATTATTCACCTTGTACAAGAGTAAAAGGATTTTATTTTCTCATCAGATGGTCATATGTCACATCTTCTGCTGAAAAAGTAAATCTCCTTTATAGATCTTCATTTAAAGTGGTAACAAAACATCAACTATTTTTGTAAGTTTATTACTTATTGATATACATATATATATATATATATATATATATATAGAGAGAGAGAGAGAGAGAGAGAGAGAGCAACCTTTCATCTTAAAAGATAAGTTGCAAAACTGTAGCATTGACAAGTTTTATTTCAAATGTTTAAGAATGTGATTTGACTCATTTTCATTTTTTTATTAATAGAATTTATTTACAAGTGTCTTGCCCTCCTCCCCTCATCATCTGGGAGACAGATATGTATAGATAAATTATATGTTTCATGCTTCTATTTTTCAATTCATTCTCTGGAGGTAACATTCATAAGATATTCTTCAAATACTAAGTCTGTAGTTGTGTATAAAGTTCTCTTGGTTCTCCTCATTTTTTGCTGTTCTTTATCCCATGTAATTCTTTCCAATTAAAAAAAACAATCTGCTCATCATTTCTTATGGTACAATAGTATTCCATCATAATCATATACCACAATTTGTTTAGCTACTCTCCAATTGATGGACATGCCCTCAAATTTCCAATTCTTTTCCACCACAAAGGGAAGTGCTATAAATATTTTTGGAACATAGAGATTCTTTTCCTTTTCCCCTGATCTTCCTGGGAAATAGAACCAGCAATGATTTGATACATTTTGAAGAAAAATCTAAAGAGGGTTTTTAATTCATTAGGCAACCTTCTTTTAGATGAATTCCAAACAAGCACCCTAGCTTCATTCCACCATAGGACAAATAACTTATAAGCTGACATGCATAGAGCTATGTACTTGCCACCTGCAGGTTTTTGAAACATAATTTGCAGGTAAGTCAAAAGAGCAATTATACAAAATATCCTTGATTCCATCAGCAGTTTGTGGCAATATCTACTGGCAACATCAGTTTGATGCATTTTAAGGCAATGAAGACTGACAGCCTGCTTACTGCAAGAGCAATGAATGTGAGCAAGACTTGATTGAGAAACATTCTTGGCTCTGACTCAAATTCATATGCTGAGAGAAATCCATTCCGTATAAATTCTATGAGTTTCATAAGAATCTAAAAGATTGCTCTCCTAAAGGATAAATAATAGTTTTTATTTCTAAAACCTAGTTTCAGGTATGGAATTACATTTTGGATGACCTCAGTTTTGATTCTTCCTCTCTTTCAGGATCCCAGATTTCAGGTTTTTGGACTTCCAGTTTGCAAATCTGGCACTTATCTTCATGTATAATGCAAGACACAAATAAATACTATGACTCATTTGGTGTGGGTTGCTAATTAATAACAACCACATTGAAAAAACTACCATTTGAGTCAAAGTTACATGATCTCACTTAGAGGAAAGCAGGTAATATATTCATGTTTAGTCAAATCATTTTGCATTCAGCATCAACTGACTGTTGACAGTGATCTTATCAGAGGCTACAAGCAAAGCAAAAGATAATTTAGATTGGAAAAACTTCCTAATCAATCATATTATGGTCCTGGGTGGTGACTTATAGAAATGATTGCATTTGCTGTATTTTCAATGTATGTTGGTGGAATTTTGCTGAGTTTGTCTTTATTTTTAAAATTGCTTTATGCCTATGTATTCCTTCTAGAATTTTAAAGAATTCTTAGCTATAAAAGTTCCTTTTTTCACAAAATATCTATTCCTTCTCTCTCCTCACTTATTCATGCTACCTACTCCCCAGAATGCAGAATCCAAGTCAAAAAATGACTTAGGGGGATTCCCTATAGGGGATGAAGTCATGAATATGCTCCTGATCAAGGATGACAACATATTGATTGTGTTAAGTCCTGGAAAATTACAGAGACTCCTGAATAAAAGTCATGCTCTATCAAAAAAAATTTGGCCTAACATCCAAGCAGGAAACACCAAGTGG